>NC_086326.1:5807428-6107428 GCF_036172605.1 Pelobates fuscus | reverse complement strand
ATTTATTACAGACTGTAGCGGGGCAATGCAGCTTCTGGGGAGACCAATTAGGAGAGTATTACAGTAATCAATGCCCAGTTACTAGAGCATGAACAAGCTCCTTGTCGGCATGTTGCGTAAGAAAGGAGTGGATGAGGGCAATGTTTTTAAGGTGGAAATTGTCAGGATGTGAGTTGTAAAGGTGAGGCCAGCATGAAGGATAAAACCAAGACCGGGAGTTTGCAAGGACGGGCTGATGAGGATACCATCAATCTGCAGGAAGAGCGAACGACAAGGATCAGTGTTATGCTGAGGAAAAACAAGAAGCTCTGTTTTAGCTAGATTGATTTAGTAATGTTTAGAAAGCAGGAGGACATCCAATCAGAGATGCAAGAAAGATTCTAGGATCAGGGGAGGAGTGCTATATCTGCATGTCATCAGCGTACAGGTGTTAGCAGAATCCAAAGGAATTAATATGTTTACCAAAAGAGGCAGTATAAAAAGAGAACAGAAGGGGACCAAGAACATAGCCTTGAAGGACTATGACCAAGACAGAATTAGGAGAGGAGGTCTCATTAGAAAATAAGACTCTGAATTAACTTTAAGAGAGAGAAGATGAGTGCCACAAGAGCACAGTGTCAGTGAGACTGAGGGACCGAATACTTTGGAGAAGGAGGCCATGACCAACAGTGTCAAAGGCAGCAGAGAGGTCAAGAAGAATTAGTAGAGAGTAGTGGCCTTTGGATTTATCCCCAATTAGATCATTAGTTACTTTAATCAGAGCACTCTCAGAAGAATGGAGGGGATGGAGACCAGATTAAAGAGTCTCAAGGAGAAAGTTGCAAGTCTGAAAGAAAACCAGAATGGTAAAGACAAGTTGTTCTAGAAGCTTTGAGGAAAAAGGGAGCAGAGATATGGGACAGTAGTTGGAAGGGGAAGACAGGCCAATATATAGCTTTTTGTAAGGAGTATAACAGTAGCATGTTTAAGGGAAGCGGGGACAAAGCCAAAAGAAAGAGAGCAGTTGAAGACGTGTTAAGGTTGTCACAAACAAGAGGAGGATCAAGCGGACAAGTGGTGGGGCGAGAGGTACGGAGAAGTGCAGCCACCTTCTGTGCAGTAGTATTCTTTCCTTAATTACTTTACATGTTATTTTACTGACAAGATTAAAGATATCAGCTGAAAGCTTAGTTTGGGGGCGACTACAGCAGGAAGAAGAAAATAATTGAAGATATCAAAGAGATGCCTAGGATTGCAGGAGCATGAATTAATGAGAGTGGAAAAATATGCTTGTTTAGCAAGGGTGAGGTCTGTGCTGTACAAAAACACTATTCATTTATAATGGGGAAGGACAGACACAGTGTGAGACTTCCTCCAGCAGCGTTCAGTTGACCGGGAGCATTTCTGTAGATATTGGGTCGACTTGGAGTGTCCTCTTTGAGGTGTATGCTTAGAGTGGGGCTGCAGCATCCAGGGCAGAGGTGAAGGTAGCATTATATGAGGAGACAGCCAGAGAGGGACAGGAAAAGGTATGGATGGATGAGAGTTGAGAATGGACATCAGCTGACAGTTGCTGTAAGAGAAACCAGGTTCCTTCTGAGTTGAGGGAGATTAGGCTGATGATGTTGAGTGAGAGGGCTCTCAAAAACCAAAAGTAAGAGGTGGTGATCTGAAAGAGGAATTGGAGTGTTAAAGACTGTGCATGCATCTGAAAAAAAATAGATCAATGGTAGTGCCAGCTACTTGTGTGGGAGAATTAGTCCACTGGGATAGTCCACGGTAGGAAGTAAGTGAAATACGATTTAAGGCTCCTGACATCAAGGTTGGATTAATGGGAGTGTTAAGGTCTCCAAGCATTAGAGAAGGTAAATTACAAGGCAGAGAGGAACAAGGGTGGTGGTAAATAGCACCAATGATTGCAGAGACTGGTTTGAACATGCAAATTGAGTGAACTTCAAATGAGGAAAAAGTGAGGGAAGGGTGGGTGGGGAGAGGTGTGAAGGAACAGTGGGGTGGAAGCAGAAACCCAACCCACCACCCTTACTGTCTAGTAGCTATCAGAGTGACTGAGTGACAGCCACTAGAGGTGGAACTATGCTTCAGTGTAAACACTGCCTTTTACCAGAAAAGGCAGTGTTTTCAATGCTCAGCTTCCAGGGAAAGTCTCTGTGACAAATTGCCCTTTGCCACTGGGCATTGGAGAGGACTTATTGCTAGCCTCCTGCCCTGCGACTATGGCCCTGCAGTTCTGTAATCAGAACCTTACAATTACCTGAGAATATTTGTTGCCAAGTCAAACTACCGAACACTGGACCACCCTGCTGTTAATTATGTGGTATTTTACCTCCCAGGTCGACCTTTGCTGTTCGTATACAAACGCACAAATTCCTTGTCTCACGTACTAGGTGGCCATCTTAGTCCCGATCAGCGGTGATTTGCCGTCGAACGTCTGGAACCAAAATCGGACACTCGAGTAGGCGAACACCGCTGAGACCTCCATAACACGGGGAATTCGTGCCAAAACTACCGAACCCCCTGCTGTTCGGTAGAAAGACTTAATAGACTATGGGGATTCTAGCGAACATCAAGAACCGAATGGATGGCAAGATTTTCGTGCCTTTTTACCGAGGCACGACCGCAAGGCCAAATCTTATGGAACTATTTTCGGCTAGTGTGTCTGTGCGGTCGGTCAAAACTTTGAAGCTCCATATCTCCCGAACCCCTTTACCGAATGGGATGATTTTTGACTATGTTGTACCCACAGACTAGGGCTATCTGGGGATACTAAACTTATGAATATACCCCAAGTATTTGGGGTACATCCAAAACTAGGGTAAAATTGTGTGCTTGTTAATTGTGTTACTTGCTTATCTGAGGGGAGGAGATGTGTGGGAGGTAACTCATGTATGATTGGTGTCTTGTGTAATTCTTGTAAATCCCTCCCTTGCATGGGAGAATCCTTTATAAGGAAGTTAGGTGAATAAAAGTTCAGTTCTTCTTGACCCTTCAAAACGTAGCCTCGTCTCGTTCTTGGAAGGGGATTTTACTGCATTATTACGTTGCCTTTTTACAGCTGAACCTGACTCTCCCCCTGGATCTTTTTATGGGATTATACCAACTCTATTACTACACAGCGACTTGCCGGGAAAAAGGACGTCTCCAACGGCTGATACCCTCTCACTACCAGGGTAGCTGTTACAGTCTCTTTAAACCCCAAACCACGACACATAGCCGTAGAGTCTCCCTTTAACTGAAATATTTATATGATATTTAAAGTATGTATAGTATCTTTAAAATAAGCTGTTCTCGGTTTATATATTTAGCTGCCTCACTCACCATGGCAATGGCATTTGGTGAAAGAGTAAAATATTTGTTTGTAACTAATTTAGTTTTTTTAACTTTTGGAGAAGATCTGTAAGCTTCATCTGGTAATTATGGAGCTTAGAGAGTATTTCATAAAGTACGTTTTCTCTTCTTCTAGCTTCCTCCAAACTCTTATGTGCCCATACCCTGTAAAAGTTTACTTTGTATGAGTTAAGGAAAAACAGGTGCCATTCCGGGTAAAAATGCTAAATAAGGGGCAGTAACCATGGAAACCAATAGAATGTCGTTGAACATTTAGCACTTTGTATCCAGAATTGCATCTTTTTTTTCTTACATCGCCTCCATAGAACCTTGAAACACTGATCAATTAATTTGTCAACATTTGAATTAATGTACACAACAAAAATAATTAACTGTACTTTGTTCTCTTTAAAAGCTGTTTATGTATGTTTGTGTGTGTGTGTGCTGTAGAGTATAAAACAGTCAGGTGTTTATTTATGAAAAAAGTTCTAACTTGGCATCCTGATTTTCCCAGCATGAGGAGAAGGAACAAACTCAACGTTATTAAAGCTATACAGAGGCAAATGGAGTTTTCTCCTTTATAAATCATCTAAGAAAACATGCTTGCCAGAGCTGAACCAATGTTTTATATTACCGTCGGGTTGCCTCGGGGCTCCAATCCCAGCAAATTTGAGAAATATTTGCAATTTAATTTTATGTTAAGTTTTATAAGCAGGAAATATCAATCTTCAGAGCAATATATTTCATGCCAAATGAGTTTCTATAATAACAATCTGCTTGTTGATTTCATTGCACTGTATTAGATGTTTTGCTGAGAAGCAGACGTTCGCAGAGTCCAGATCGCTTGCCCTTGCTTTCTCCCAGCTCTGTGCAAACCATCTGCACTTGGTTGGATGAGATGTGCCTTATAGATTGCATTCATAACATGTTCTATTCTCCAGAGACGGCTGGAGGGTAACGCTAGCAAAATAGCTAAATTATAATGAGCCATGGGCAGGAAGCTAAGCTATATGATTGTTTATTGCGTTTGTCTTAAAAATGCTACGTGGAGGGTACGTTACATGGGGATTGGGTAGAACTATGAATAATGATTAAAATTTCAGATAAACACTATTTACAATTACATCTGTATTAACATGTGCACTGTACATGGACAATACGTTGGATCGTTGGTTCCTAATCTTTGGATTTGTGCTGCGTGTCTCCAGTTGTATAGAAAAAGGCTGGAATGCCAAAGTAAACGATCACTTGTCCAGACCCTATGGCACAGATACCAAGAGATGACCAATGTTACCTCTGGCATCCGTTTCCCCTGTTACATAAGTAATGGAAGTGACCAGTGTAAATTATGTTTTTTTATTGTAAGTGAGGAATCTATTAAAGTATTTGCTCTGGATGCGCCACGTTCTGTAAAGAGTATATTGACATGTAATCAATGCATTTCCTTGTGATATGCAGGACTTTAATTATATAGTTATATAGGTTGATTTTAAAATAATCAAGTCCATCAAATTAAGATAATACTAGCAATGGAAACACTGTCTGTGATAGTAAGGTGAAAGGGACACTTTTTAGTCACTCAGATAATCAACCAGTCAGACTCTCGGACTGCCACTAGGGGGACTTCTGGGCTTCAGTCCTGTAGGACCAATGTTCAAGATGCAATGAATCAACTCCTCTCTATGAGGAGAGGCGGATTGGCCCATTGTGGTGGTTTTCCGCGCATGCACACTAGACAAGATTGATGATCTCACCTACGGAGTCAGGCACCCGTGCGAGAAAGGCCAACAGGTAAGTAAGAATGCTGTTTTATCCCACACAGGGGGCTGGTCACCTAAATAGTTAGCAGAACGCTGTAGCATTAGGAATACATGTTATTTATGTATAGATCAATGGCTGACAGTGGCTCAAATTACATGTATGGCATTAGCTTGAATTTAATGAAATGTATAGCAAAATGAAGTCTTCAGAACCTTTTCATAAGAATCTTCCTATTTACAAAGCAGTCTCCATTAGGAATTCCTATTACGCTGGTTAGAACCTGATAAATGTTGTGCTGGTGGCAACCATTAGGAAGACAACCCAAGGGGCCCACATTGCTTCCTGATCTGTGCCATTAAAATATATATTGTTTCTTTACACAGGCTGAAAAAAGAGCTGGAATTGTATAAAGAAGAGGGTTTAGAAAACGTCCATGAGGCTTTGCGTGCAGAGATTGAGTATTTACAGATGGTACGTTTCTTCATACTGATATATGAAAATAACATTTATTCAGAGATGCTGGTCTGTAGGTTCTATTGTTTTGTATCAGAGGGTATTACTGCAAGGTTGCTGTGTACAATCGCTGACTGCGGTAATGAAAGCATTATAATTAGTGATGTCGCGAACATAAAATTTTCGGTTCGCGAATGGCGAACGCGAAGTTCCGCAAATGTTCGCGAACCGGGCGAACCGCCATAGACTTCAATAGGCAGGCGAATTTTAAAACCCACAGGGACTCTTTCTGGCCACAATAAAGCACGTAACGTAAGGGGGGGGGGGGGGGACCTACTAAATAACAATAAGGGGGTGGGACCTACTGTCCTACACCCTGGCCCCCACCCCTGAGCGGTGGGTGGGGGCCCTAAATAAAGATAGGGGGGGGCTACTGTCCTCCCCCCAAGCCCCCACCCCTGAGCGGTGGGCGGGGGCCCTAGATAATAATGGTGGGGGGGGACCTACCGTCCTCCCCCCCACCCCTGAGCGGTGGGTGAGGGCCCTAAATAAAGAGAGGGGGAGGACCTACTTTCCTCCCCCTGGCCCCGACCCCTGAGCAGTGGGTGAGGGCCCTTTATAAATCATCTAAGAAAACATGCTTGCCAGAGCTGAACCAATGTTTTATACCGTCCTCCCCCCGGTCCCTACCCCAGAGCGGTGGGTGGGGGCCCTAAGAAAACAATAAGGGGGGGACCTACTATCCCCCCGGACCAACCCCTGAGCGGTGGGTGGGGGCCCTAAATAAAGAGAGGGGGGGACCTACTGTCCTCCCCCCTGCTCCCACTCCTGAGCAGTAGATCATAGACCTACCATCCCCCCTGGCCCCCACCCCTGAGCAGTGGGTGGGGGCCCTAAAAAAAATTAAGGGGGGGACCTACTGTCAAGGTGACTAGGGCTCCCAAGCCCCTAGTCACCCCCCCCCCACCCAAATCAAGCTATCCCCTACCTACCCCCCTCACCCTAAAAATAGTGAGGGGGGAATAAAATAACTAACCTGTAAAAAAAAATTAAACTTACCATTTGACGGCTTCTTTTTTCTAAAATCTTCATTTTTCAGCTCCAAAAAAGGGCAAGTAAAAAGCCATCATACCCGACGAACTTAAAATAAAATAAAAAACCCGAGCGCAAAAAACAAAACCAGACGAAAAAGAAAAAAAGCGAGCGCAAAAAAATAATCCATCTTCACCCATGGAGGGCTCCGCGCAGACTGAGCTACGCAGGGCAGGGGAAGACTTATAAAGCCTTGCCCCATCCTGCAATTAGGCTAAGAACACTCTGATTGGTGGGTTTAAACCAATCAGAGTGCTCTTTGTCATTTTACACAGCGTGGGAAAGTTCTTTAGAATTTTCCCACTCTGTGTAAAATGACACAGAGCACTGTGATTGGATGGCTTCAAAACCATCCAATCACAGTGCTCTGTGTCATTTTACACAGCGTGGGAAAGTTCTTTGGAATTTTCCCACGCTGTGTAAAATGACAAAGAGCACTCTGATTGGTGGGCTTGAAATCCATCCAATCACAGTGCTCTGTGTAATTTTACACAGCATGGGAAAGTTCTTTGGAATTTTCCCACGCTGTGTAAAATTACACAGAGCACTGTGATTGGATGGATTTCAAGCCACCCAATCAGAGTGCTTTGTGTAATTTTACACAGCGTGGGAAAGTTCTTTGGAATTTTCCCACGCTGTGTAAAATGACAAAGAGCACTCTGATTGGCTTAAAACAGCCAATCAGAGTGTTCTTAGCCTAATTGCATGGCGTGGCAAGGCTTTATAAGCCTTCCCCCGCCCTGCAGAGCTCAGTCTGCGCGGAGCGCTCCATGGGTGAAAATGGATTAATTTTTTTAGCGTCGGGTTTTTTCTTTTTCGTCAGGATTTTTTTGGGGGGCGCTCGGGTTTTTTATTTTATTTTACATTCGACGGGTATGATGGCTTTTTATTTGGCCTTTTTTTGGGGCTGAAAAATGAAGATATTAGAAAAAAGAAGACATCAAATGGTAAGTTGAATTTTTCTACAGGTTAGTTATTTTATTCTCCCATCACTATTTTTTATGGTGAGGGGGGTAGGTAGGAGGTAACTTTTTTGGGGGTGGGGGGTGGGTGACTAGGGGCTTGGGGACCCCTAGTCACCTTTGATTGGGGGGGATTTTTATTTAGGGCCCCCACCCACCACTCAGGGGTGGGGGCCGGGGGGGGACAGTAGGTCCCCCCTTATTGTTTTTTTTAGGGCCCCCACCCACCGCTATGGGGTGGGGGCCAGGGGGGGAGGACAGTAGGTCCCCCCCTCATTATTTTTATGGCCCCCACCCAACGCTCACAGAGGGGAGGACAGTAGGTCCCCCCCTCTGTGATTTATGGCCCCCACCCACCGCGCAGGTGTGGGGGCCGGAGGGGGGAGGACAGTAGGTCCACCCCTCATTATTTTTATGGCCCCCACCCACCGCGCAGGGATGGGGGCCGGGGGGAGGACAGTAGGTCCCCCCTCACTATTTTTATGGCCCCCACCCACCGCGCAGGGGTGGGGGGGAGGGAGGACCGTATTCCCCTTTATAACAATGTTTGGTATTTAGTGAATATTCCGCTGTATAACAATATTTGGCATTTAGTGAATATTCCCCTATATACCAATGTTTGGCATTTAGTGAATATTCCCCTGTATAACAATGTTTGGCATTTAGTGAATATTCCCCTATATAACAATGTTTGGTATTTAGTGAATATTCCCCTGTATAACAATGTTTGGTATTTAGTGAATATTCCCCTATATAATAATGTTTGGCATTTAGTGAATACTCCCCTGTATAACAATGTTTGGCATTTAGTGAATATTCCCCTATATAACAATGTTTGGTATTTAGTGAATATTCCCCTATATAACAATGTTTGGTATTTAGTGAATATTCCCCTATATAACAATGTTTGGCATTTAGTGAATATTCCCCTATATAACAATGTTTGGCATTTAGTGAATATTCCCCTATATATTCCCCTGTAGAACAATGTTTGGTATTTAGTGAATATTCCCCTATATAACAATGTTTGGTATTAGTGAATATTCCCCTGTATAACAATGTTTGGTATTTAGTGAAAATTCCCCTGTTTAACAATGTTTGGCATTTAGTGAATATTCCCCTGTATAACAATGTTTGGTATTTAGTGAATATTCCCCTATATAACAATGTTTGGCATTTAGTGAATATTCCCCTGTATAACAATGTTTGGTATTTAGTGAAAATTCCCCTGTATAACAATGTTTGGCATTTAGTGAATATTCCCCTATATAACAATGTTTGGTATTTAGTGAATATTCCCCTGTATAACAATGTTTGGCATTTAGTGAAAATTCCCCTGTATAACAATGTTTGGCATTTAGTGAATATTCCCCTGTATAACAATGATTGGTATTTAGTGAAAATTCCCCTGTAACAATGTTTGGCATTTAGTGAATATTCCCCTGTATAACAATGTTTGGTTTTTAGTGAATATTCCCCTGTATAACAATGTTTAGCATTTAGTGAATATTCCCCTGTATAACAATGTTTGGTATTTAGTGAATATTCCCCTGTGTGACAATGTTTGGTATTTAGTGAATATTCCCCTATATAACAATGTTTGGCATTTAGTTGATATCCCCCTGTATAACAATGTTTGGCATTTAGTGAATATTCCCCTATATAACAATGTTTGGCATTTAGTGAATATTCCCCTGTATGACAATGTTTGGTATTTAGTGAATATTCCCCTATATAACAATGTTTGGTATTTAGTGAATATTCCCCTATATAATAATGTTTGGCATTTAGTGAATATTCCCCTGTATAACAATGTTTGGCATTTAGTGAATATTCCCCTGTATAACAATGTTTGGCATTTAGTGAATATTCCCCTATATAATAATGTTTGGCATTTAGTGAATATCCCCCTGTATAACAATGTTTGGCATTTAGTGAATATTCCCCTGTATAACAATGTTTGGCATTTAGTGAATATTCCCCTATATAACAATGTTTGGTATTTAGTGAATATTCCCCTGTATAACAATGTTTGGTATTTAGTGAAAATTCCCCTGTAACAATGTTTGGCATTTAGTGAATATTCCCCTGTATAACAATGTTTGGTATTTAGTGAATATTCCCCTGTATAACAATGTTTAGCATTTAGTGAATATTCCCCTGTATAACAATGTTTGGTATTTAGTGAATATTCCCCTATATAAAAATGTTTGCCATTTAGTGAATATTCCCCTGTATAACAATGTTTGGTATTTAGTGAATATTCCCCTATATAACAATGTTTGGCATTTAGTTGATATCCCCCTATATAACAATGTTTGGCATTTAGTGAATATTCCCCTGTATAACAATGTTTGGTATTTAGTGAATATTCCCCTGTATAACAATGTTTGGCATTTAGTGAATATTCCCCTGTATAACAATGTTTGGCATTTAGTGAATATTCCCCTGTTTAACAATGTTTGGTATTTAGTGAATATTCCCCTATATAACAATGTTTGCCATTTAGTGAATATTCCCCTGTATAACAATGTTTGGTATTTAGTGAATATTCCCCTATATAACAATGTTTGCCATTTAGTGAATATTCCCCTGTAAAACAATGTTTGGTATTTAGTGAATATTCCCCTGTATAACAATGTTTGGTATTTAGTGAATATTCCCCTGTATAACAATGTTTGGCATTTAGTGAATATTCCCCTGTATAACAATGTTTGGTATTTAGTGAATATTCCCCTGTATAACAATGTTCGGCATTTAGTGAATATTCCCCTGTATAACAATGTTCGGCATTTAGTGAATATTCCCCTGTTTAACAATGTTTGGCATTTAGTGAATATTCCCCTGTATAACAATGTTTGGTACTTAGTGAATATTCCCCTGTATAACAATGTTTGGTATTTAGTGAATATTCCCCTGTATAACAATGTTTGGCATTTAGTGAATATTCCCCTGTATAACAATGTTTGGTATTTAGTGAATATTCCCCTGTATAACAATGTTTGGCATTTAGTGAATATTCCCCTTTATAACAATGTTTGGTATTTAGTGAATATTCCCCTATATAACAATGTTTGGTACTTAGTGAATATTCCCCTGTATAACAATGTTTGGTATTTAGTGAATATTCCCCTGTATAACAATGTTTGGCATTTAGTGAATATTCCCCTGTATAACAATGTTTGGTATTTAGTGAATATTCCCCTGTATAACAATGTTTGGCATTTAGTGAATATTCCCCTATGTCACAATGTTTGGTATTTAGTGAATATTCCCCTATATAACAATGTTTGGCATTTAGTTGATATTCCCCTGTATAACAATGTTTGGCATTTAGTGAATATTCCCCTGTGTCACAATGTTTGGTATTTAGTGAATATTCCCCTATATAACAATGTTTGGCATTTAGTTGATATTCCCCTGTATAACAATGTTTGGTATTTAGTGAATATTCCCCTATATAACAATGTTTGGCATTTAGTTGATATTCCCCTGTATAACAATGTTTGGCATTTAGTGAATATTCCCCTGTATAACAATGTTTGGTATTTAGTGAATATTCCCCTATATAACAATGTTTGGCATTTAGTGAATATTCCCCTATATAACAATGTTTGCCATTTAGTGAATATTCCCCTGTATAACAATGTTTGGTATTTAGTGAATATTCCCCTATATAACAATGTTTGGTATTTAGTGAATATTCCCCTGTATAACAATGTTTGGCATTTAGTGAATATTCCCCTGTTTAACAATGTTTGGTATTTAGTGAATATTCCCCTGTATAACAATGTTTGGTATTTAGTGAATATTCCCCTGTATAACAATGTTTGGTATTTAGTGAATATTCCCCTATATAACAATGTTTGGTATTTAGTGAATATTCCCCTGTATAACAATGTTTGGTATTTAGTGAATATTCCCCTGTATAACAATGTTTGGCATTTAGTGAATATTCCCCTGTATAACAATGTTTGGCATTTAGTGAATATTCCCCTATATAACAATGTTTGGTATTTAGTGAATATTCCCCTGTATAACAATGTTTGGCATTTAGTGAATATCCCCCTATATAACAATGTTTGGAATTTAGTGAATATTCCCCTATGTAACCATGTTTGGCATTTAGTGAATATTCCCCTATATAACAATGTTTGGCATTTAGTGAATATTCCACTGTATAACAATGTTTGCTATTTAGTGAATATTCCCCTGTATAACAATGTTTGGCATTTAGTGAATATTCCCCTATATAACAATGTTTGGTATTTAGTGAATATTCCCCTATATAACAATGTTTGGCATTTAGTGAATATTCCCCTATGTAACAAAGTTTGGTATTTAGTGAATATTCCCCTATATAACAATGTTTGGAATTTAGTGAATATTCCCCTATGTAACCATGTTTGGCATTTAGTGAATATTCCCCTATATAACAATGTTTGGCATTTAGTGAATATTCCCCTATGTAACAAAGTTTGGTATTTAGTGAATATTCCCCTATATAACAATGTTTGGAATTTAGTGAATATTCCCCTATGTAACCATGTTTGGCATTTAGTGAATATTCCCCTGTATAACAATGTTTGGCATTTAGTGAATATTCCCCTATGTAACAAAGTTTGGTATTTAGTGAATATTCCCCTATATAACAATGTTTGGAATTTAGTGAATATTCCCCTATGTAACCATGTTTGGCATTTAGTGAATATTCCCCTATATAACAATGTTTGGAATTTAGTGAATATTCCCCTATGTAACCATGTTTGGCATTTAGTGAATATTCCCCTATGTAACAAAGTTTGGTATTTAGTGAATATTCCCCTATATAACAATGTTTGGTATTTAGTGAATATTCCCCTATATAACAATGTTTGGTATTTAGTGAATATTCCCCTATATAATAATGTTTGGTATTTAGTGAATATTCCCCTATATAACAATGTTTGGTATTTAGTGAATATTCCCCCTATATAACAATGTTTGGTATTTAGTGAATATTCCCCTATATAACAATGTTTGGTATTTAGTGAATATTCCCCTATATAACAATGTTTGCTATTTAGTGAATATTCCCCTGTATAACAATGTTTGGTATTTAGTGAATATTCCCCTATATAACAATGTTTGCTATTTAGTGAATATTCCCCTGTATAACAATGTTTGGTATTCAGTGAATATTCCCCTGTATAACAATGTTTGGTATTTAGTGAATATTCCCCTATATAACAATGTTTGGTATTTAGTGAATATTCCCCTATATAACAATGTTTGCTATTTAGTGAATATTCCCCTGTATAACAATGTTTGGTATTCAGTGAATATTCCCCTGTATAACAATGTTTGGTATTTAGTGAATATTCCCCTATATAACAATGTTTGGTATTTAGTGAATATTCCCCTATATAACAATGTTTGCTATTTAGTGAATATTCCCCTATATAACAATGTTTGGTATTCAGTGAATATTCCCCTGTATAACAATGTTTGGTATTTAGTGAATATTCCCCTATATAACAATGTTTGGTATTTAGTGAATATTCCCCTGTATAACAATGTTTGGTATTTAGTGAATATCCCCCTATATAACAATGTTTGGTATTTAGTGAATATTCCACTGTATAACAATGTTTGCTATTTAGTGAATATTCCCCTGTATAACAATGTTTGCTATTTAGTGAATATCCCCCTATATAACAATGTTTGGTATTTAGTGAATATTCCCCTGTATAACAATGTTTGGTATTTAGTGAATATTCCGCTGTATAACAATGTTTGGTATTTAGTGAATATTCCCCCTATATAACAATGTTTGGTATTTAGTGAATATTCCCCTGTATAACAATGTTTGGTATTCAGTGAATATTCCCCTATATAACAATGTTTGGTATTCAGTGAATATTCCCCTGTATAACAATGTTTGGTATTTAGTGAATATTCCCCTGTATAACAATGTTTGGTATTTAGTTGATATTCCCCTGTATAACAATGTTTGGCATTTAGTGAATATTCCCCTGTATAACAATGTTTGGTATTTAGTGAATATTCCCCTGTATAACAATGTTTGGCATTTAGTGAATATTCCCCTATATAACCATGTTTGGTATTTAGTGAATATTCCCCTATATAACAATGTTTGGTATTTAGTGAATATTCCCCTATATAACAATGTTTGGCATTTAGTGAATATTCCCCTATATAACAATGTTTGGTATTTAGTGAATATTCCCCTGTATAACAATGTTTGGCATTTAGTGAATATTCCCCTGTTTAACAATGTTTGGCATTTAGTGAATATTCCCCTGTAGAACAATGTTTGGTATTTAGTGAATATTCCCCTGTATAACAATGTTTGGTATTTAGTGAATATTCCCCTGTATAACAATGTTTGGTATTTAGTGAATATTCCCCTGTATAACAATGTTTGGCATTTAGTGAATATTCCCCTGTAGAACAATGTTTGGTATTTAGTGAATATTCCACTGTATAACAATGTTTGCTATTTAGTGAATATTCCCCTGTATAACAATGTTTGGCATTTAGTGAATATTCCCCTGTTTAACAATGTTTGGCATTTAGTGAATATTCCCCTATATAACAATGTTTGGTATTTAGTGAATATTCCCCTGTATAACAATGTTTGGTATTTAGTGAATATTCCCCTGTATAACAATGTTTGGCATTTAGTGAATATTCCCCTGTATTACAATGTTTGGTATTTAGTGAATATTCCCCTGTAGAACAATGTTTGGTATTTAGTGAATATTCCCCTATATAACAATGTTTGGTATTTAGTGAATATTCCCCTATATAACAATGTTTGGAATTTAGTGAATATTCCCCTATGTAACCATGTTTGGCATTTAGTGAATATTCCCCTATATAACAATGTTTGGCATTTAGTGAATATTCCCCTATGTAACAAAGTTTGGTATTTAGTGAATATTCCCCTATATAACAATGTTTGGTATTTAGTGAATATTCCCCTATATAACAATGCTTGGCATTTAGTGAATATTCCCCTGTATAACAATGTTTGGTGTTTAGTGAATATTCCCCTATATAGCAATGTTTGGTATTTAGTGAATATTCCCCTATATAACAATGTTTGGTATTTAGTGAATATTCCCCTATATAACAATGTTTGGTATTTAGTGAATATTCCCCTATATAACAATGTTTGGTATTTAGTGAATATTCCCCTGTATAACAATGTTTGGTATTTAGTGAATATTCCCCTATATAACAATGTTTGCTATTTAGTGAATATTCCCCTGTATAACAATGTTTGGTATTTAGTGAATATTCCCCTATATAACAATGTTTGCTATTTAGTGAATATTCCCCTGTATAACAATGTTTGGTATTTAGTGAATATTCCCCTATATAACAATGTTTGGAATTTAGTGAATATTCCCCTATATAACAATGTTTGCTATTTAGTGAATATTCCCCTATATAACAATGTTTGGTATTTAGTGAATATTCCCCTGTATAACAATGTTTGCTATTTAGTGAATATCCCCCTATATAACAATGTTTGGTATTTAGTGAATATTCCCCTATATAACAATGTTTGGCATTTAGTGAATATTCCCCTGTATAACAATGTTTGGCATTTAGTGCATATTCCCCTGTATAACAATGTTTGGTATTTAGTGAATATTCCCCTGTATAACAATGTTTGGTATTTAGTGAATATTCCCCTGTATAACAATGTTTGGCATTTAGTGAATATTCCCCTATATAACAATGTTTGGCATTTAGTGAATATTCCCCTGTATAACAATGTTTGGCATTTAGTGAATATTCCCCTGTATAACAATGTTTGGCATTTAGTGAATATTCCCCTGTATAACAATGTTTGGTATTTAGTGAATATTCCCCTATATAACAATGTTTGGTATTTAGTGAATATTCCCCCTGTATAACAATGTTTGCTATTTAGTGAATATTCCCCTATATAACAATGTTTGGTATTTAGTGAATATTCCCCTGTATAACAATGTTTGGTATTTAGTGAATATTCCCCTGTATAACAATGTTTGGTATTTAGTGAATATTCCCCTGTATAACAATGTTTGGCATTTAGTGCATATTCCCCTGTATAACAATGTTTGGTATTTAGTGAATATTCCCCTGTATAACAATGTTTGGTATTTAGTGAATATTCCCCTATATAACAATGTTTGGTATTTAGTGAATATTCCCCTATATAACAATGTTTGGTATTTAGTGAATATTCCCCTGTATAACAATGTTTGGCATTTAGTGAATATTCCCCTATATAACAATGTTTGGTATTTAGTGAATATTCCCCTATATAACAATGTTTGGCATTTAGTGAATATTCCCCTGTATAACAATGTTTGCTATTTAGTGAATATTCCCCTATATAACAATGTTTGCTATTTAGTGAATATTCCCCTGTATAACAATGTTTGGTATTTAGTGAATATCCCCCTGTATAACAATGTTTGGCATTTAGTGCATATTCCCCTGTATAACAATGTTTGGTATTTAGTGAATATCCCCCTGTATAACAATGTTTGGTATTTAGTGAATATTCCCCTGTATAACAATGTTTGGCATTTAGTGCATATTCCCCTGTATAACAATGTTTGGTATTTAGTGAATATCCCCCTATATAACAATGTTTGGTATTTAGTGAATATTCCCCTGTATAACAATGTTTGGCATTTAGTGAATATTCCCCTGTATAACAATGTTTGGCATTTAGTGCATATTCCCCTGTATAACAATGTTTGGTATTTAGTGAATATCCCCCTATATAACAATGTTTGGCATTTAGTGAATATTCCCCTATATAACAATGTTTGGCATTTAGTGAATATTCCCCTATATAACAATGTTTGGCATTTAGTGAATATTCTCCTGTATAACAATGTTTGGTATTTAGTGAATATTCCCCTGTATAACAATGTTTGGTATTTAGTGAATATTCCCCTGTATAACAATGTTTGGCATTTAGTGAATATTCCCCTATATAACAATGTTTGGCATTTAGTGAATATTCTCCTGTATAACAATGTTTGGTATTTAGTGAATATTCCCCTGTATAACAATGTTTGGTATTTAGTGAATATTCCCCTGTATAACAATGTTTGGTATTTAGTGAATATTCCCCTGTATAACAATGTTTGCTATTTAGTGAATATTCCCCTATATAATAATGTTTGGTATTTAGTGAATATTGCCCTATATAACAATGTTTGGTATTTAGTGAATATTCCCCTGTATAACAATGTTTGCTATTTAGTGAATATTCCCCTGTATAACAATGTTTGGTATTTAGTGAATATTCCCCTGTATAACAATGTTTGCTATTTAGTGAATATTCCCCTATATAACAATGTTTGGTATTTAGTGAATATTCCCCTATATAACAATGTTTGGCATTTAGTGAATATTCCCCTATATAACAATGTTTGCTATTTAGTGAATATTCCCCTGTATAACAATGTTTGCTATTTAGTGAATATTCCCCTATATAACAATGTTTGGTATTTAGTGAATATTCCCCTGTATAACAATGTTTGGCATTTAGTGAATATTCCCCTATATAACAATGTTTGCTATTTAGTGAATATTCCCCTGTATAACAATGTTTGGTATTTAGTGAATATTCCCCTGTATAACAATGTTTGCTATTTAGTGAATATTCCCCTATATAACAATGTTTGGTATTTAGTGAATATTCCCCTGTATAACAATGTTTGGTATTTAGTGAATATTCCCCTATATAACAATGTTTGGTATTTAGTGAATATTCCCCCTGTATAACAATGTTTGGCATTTAGTGAATATTCCCCTATATAACAATGTTTGGTATTTAGTGAATATTCCCCTGTATAACAATGTTTGGTATTTAGTGAATATTCCCCTATATAACAATGTTTGGTATTTAGTGAATATTCCCCTGTATAACAATGTTTGGTATTTAGTGAATATTCCCCTGTATAACAATGTTTGGCATTTAGTGCATATTCCCCTGTATAACAATGTTTGGTATTTAGTGAATATTCCCCTATATAACAATGTTTGCTATTTAGTGAATATTCCCCTGTATAACAATGTTTGGCATTTAGTGAATATTCCCCTGTATAACAATGTTTGGCATTTAGTGAATATTCCCCTGTATAACAATGTTTGGTATTTAGTGAATATTCCCCTATATAACAATGTTTGCTATTTAGTGAATATTCCCCTGTATAACAATGTTTGGTATTTAGTGAATATTCCCCTATATAACAATGTTTGGTATTTAGTGAATATTCCCCTGTATAACAATGTTTGGTATTTAGTGAATATTCCCCTATATAACAATGTTTGGTATTTAGTGAATATTCCCCCTGTATAACAATGTTTGGCATTTAGTGAATATTCCCCTATATAACAATGTTTGGTATTTAGTGAATATTCCCCTGTATAACAATGTTTGGTATTTAGTGAATATTCCCCTATATAACAATGTTTGGTATTTAGTGAATATTCCCCTGTATAACAATGTTTGGTATTTAGTGAATATTCCCCTGTATAACAATGTTTGGCATTTAGTGCATATTCCCCTGTATAACAATGTTTGGTATTTAGTGAATATTCCCCTATATAACAATGTTTGCTATTTAGTGAATATTCCCCTGTATAACAATGTTTGGCATTTAGTGAATATTCCCCTGTATAACAATGTTTGGCATTTAGTGAATATTCCCCTATATAACAATGTTTGGCATTTAGTGAATATTCCCCTGTATAACAATGTTTGCTATTTAGTGAATATCCCCCTATATAACAATGTTTGGTATTTAGTGAATATTCCCCTATATAACAATGTTTGCTATTTAGTGAATATTCCCCTATATAACAATGTTTGGTATTTAGTGAATATTCCCCTATATAACAATGTTTGGTATTTAGTGAATATTCCCCTGTATAACAATGTTTGGCATTTAGTGAATATTCCCCTGTATAACAATGTTTGCTATTTAGTGAATATCCCCCTATATAACAATGTTTGGTATTTAGTGAATATTCCCCTGTATAACAATGTTTGGCATTTAGTGAATATTCCCCTGTATAACAATGTTTGGTATTTAGTGAATATCCCCCTATATAACAATGTTTGGTATTTAGTGAATATTCCACTGTATAACAATGTTTGCTATTTAGTGAATATTCCCCTGTATAACAATGTTTGGTATTTAGTGAATATTCCCCTATATAACAATGTTTGGTATTTAGTGAATATCCCCCTATATAACAATGTTTGGTATTTAGTGAATATTCCCCTGTATAACAATGTTTGGTATTTAGTGAATATTCCGCTGTATAACAATGTTTGGTATTTAGTGAATATTCCCCCTATATAACAATGTTTGGTATTTAGTGAATATTCCCCTGTATAACAATGTTTGGTATTCAGTGAATATTCCCCTATATAACAATGTTTGGTATTCAGTGAATATTCCCCTGTATAACAATGTTTGGTATTTAGTGAATATTCCCCTGTATAACAATGTTTGGTATTTAGTTGATATTCCCCTGTATAACAATGTTTGGCATTTAGTGAATATTCCCCTATATAACAATGTTTGGTATTTAGTGAATATTCCCCTATATAACAATGTTTGGCATTTAGTGAATATTCCCCTGTTTAACAATGTTTGGCATTTAGTGAATATTCCCCTATATAACAATGTTTGGTATTTAGTGAATATTCCCCTGTATAACAATGTTTGGTATTTAGTGAATATTCCCCTGTATAACAATGTTTGGCATTTAGTGAATATTCCCCTGTAGAACAATGTTTGGTATTTAGTGAATATTCCCCTGTATAACAATGTTTGGTATTTAGTGAATATTCCCCTATATAACAATGTTTGGTATTCAGTGAATATTCCCCTGTATAACAATGTTTGGTATTTAGTGAATATTCCCCTATATAACAATGTTTGCTATTTAGTGAATATTCCACTGTATAACAATGTTTGCTATTTAGTGAATATTCCCCTGTATAACAATGTTTGGTATTTAGTGAATATCCCCCTATATAACAATGTTTGGTATTTAGTGAATATTCCCCTATATAACAATGTTTGGTATTTAGTGAATATTCCCCTGTATAACAATGTTTGGTATTTAGTGAATATTCCGCTGTATAACAATGTTTGGTATTTAGTGAATATTCCCCCTATATAACAATGTTTGGTATTTAGTGAATATTCCCCTGTATAACAATGTTTGGTATTCAGTGAATATTCCCCTATATAACAATGTTTGGTATTCAGTGAATATTCCCCTGTATAACAATGTTTGGTATTTAGTGAATATTCCCCTGTATAACAATGTTTGGTATTTAGTTGATATTCCCCTGTATAACAATGTTTGGCATTTAGTGAATATTCCCCTATATAACAATGTTTGGTATTTAGTGAATATTCCCCTATATAACAATGTTTGGTATTTAGTGAATATTCCCCTGTAGAACAATGTTTGGTATTTAGTGAATATTCCCCTGTATAACAATGTTTGGCATTTAGTGAATATTCCCCTATATAACAATGTTTGGCATTTAGTGAATATTCCCCTATATAACAATGTTTGGTATTTAGTGAATATTCCCCTATATAACAATGTTTGGCATTTAGTGAATATTTCCCTATGTAACAATGTTTGGTATTTAGTGAATATTCCCCTGTATAACAATGTTTGGCATTTAGTGAATATTCCCCTATATAACAATGTTTGGTATTTAGTGAATATTCCCCTGTATAACAATGTTTGGCATTTAGTGAATATTTCCCTATGTAACAATGTTTGGTATTTAGTGAATATTCCCCTATATAACAATGTTTGGTATTTAGTGAATATTCCCCTGTATAACAATGTTTGGTATTTAGTGAATATTCCCCTGTATAACAATGTTTGGTATTTAGTGAATATTCCCCCTATATAACAATGTTTGGTATTTAGTGAATATTCCACTGTATAACAATGTTTGGTATTTAGTGAATATTCCCCTATATAACAATGTTTGGCATTTAGTGAATATTCCCCTATATAACAATGTTTGCTATTTAGTGAATATTCCCCTGTATAACAATGTTTGGCATTTAGTGAATATTCCCCTATATAACAATGTTTGGCATTTAGTGAATATTCCCCTATATAACAATGTTTGGCATTTAGTGAATATTCCCCTATATAACAATGTTTGGCATTTAGTGAATATTCCCCAGTATAACAATGTTTGGCATTTAGTGAATATTCCCCTGTATAACAATGTTTGGTATTTAGTGAATATTCCCCTGTATAACAATGTTTGGTATTTAGTGAATATTCCCCTATATAACAATGTTTGGTATTTAGTGAATATTCCCCTGTATAACAATGTTTGGTATTTAGTGAATATTCCCCTATAACAATGTTTGGTATTTAGTGAATATTCCACTGTATAACAATGTTTGCTATTTAGTGAATATTCCCCTGTATAACAATGTTTGGCATTTAGTGAATATTCCCCTGTTTAACAATGTTTGGCATTTAGTGAATATTCCCCTATATAACAATGTTTGGTATTTAGTGAATATTCCCCTGTATAACAATGTTTGGTATTTAGTGAATATTCCCCTGCATAACAATGTTTGGCATTTAGTGAATATTCCCCTGTAGAACAATGTTTGGCATTTAGTGAATATTCCCCTATATAACAATGTTTGGTATTTAGTGAATATTCCCCTGTATAACAATGTTTGGTATTTAGTGAATATTCCCCTGTATAACAATGTTTGGCATTTAGTGAATATTCCCCTGTATAACAATGTTTGGTATTTAGTGAATATTCCCCTGTAGAACAATGTTTGGTATTTAGTGAATATTCCCCTATATAACAATGTTTGGTATTTAGTGAATATTCCCCTATATAACAATGTTTGGAATTTAGTGAATATTCCCCTATGTAACCATGTTTGGCATTTAGTGAATATTCCCCTATATAACAATGTTTGGCATTTAGTGAATATTCCCCTATGTAACAATGTTTGGTATTTAGTGAATATTCCCCTATATAACAATGTTTGGTATTTAGTGAATATTCCCCCTATATAACAATGTTTGGTATTTAGTGAATATTCCCCTATATAACAATGTTTGGTATTTAGTGAATATTCCCCTGTATAACAATGTTTGGTATTTAGTGAATATTCCCCTGTATAACAATGTTTGGCATTTAGTGAATATTCCCCTGTATTACAATGTTTGGTATTTAGTGAATATTCCCCTGTAGAACAATGTTTGGTATTTAGTGAATATTCCCCTATATAACAATGTTTGGTATTTAGTGAATATTCCCCTATATAACAATGTTTGGAATTTAGTGAATATTCCCCTATGTAACCATGTTTGGCATTTAGTGAATATTCCCCTATATAACAATGTTTGGCATTTAGTGAATATTCCCCTATGTAACAAAGTTTGGTATTTAGTGAATATTCCCCTATATAACAATGTTTGGTATTTAGTGAATATTCCCCTATATAACAATGCTTGGCATTTAGTGAATATTCCCCTGTATAACAATGTTTGGTGTTTAGTGAATATTCCCCTATATAGCAATGTTTGGTATTTAGTGAATATTCCCCTATATAACAATGTTTGGTATTTAGTGAATATTCCCCTATATAACAATGTTTGCTATTTAGTGAATATTCCCCTGTATAACAATGTTTGGTATTTAGTGAATATTCCCCTATATAACAATGTTTGGTATTCAGTGAATATTCCCCTGTATAACAATGTTTGGTATTTAGTGAATATTCCCCTATATAACAATGTTTGCTATTTAGTGAATATTCCACTGTATAACAATGTTTGCTATTTAGTGAATATTCCCCTGTATAACAATGTTTGGTATTTAGTGAATATCCCCCTATATAACAATGTTTGGTATTTAGTGAATATTCCCCTGTATAACAATGTTTGGTATTTAGTGAATATTCCGCTGTATAACAATGTTTGGTATTTAGTGAATATTCCCCCTATATAACAATGTTTGGTATTTAGTGAATATTCCCCTGTATAACAATGTTTGGTATTCAGTGAATATTCCCCTATATAACAATGTTTGGTATTCAGTGAATATTCCCCTGTATAACAATGTTTGGTATTTAGTGAATATTCCCCTGTATAACAATGTTTGGTATTTAGTTGATATTCCCCTGTATAACAATGTTTGGCATTTAGTGAATATTCCCCTATATAACAATGTTTGGTATTTAGTGAATATTCCCCTATATAACAATGTTTGGCATTTAGTGAATATTCCCCTGTTTAACAATGTTTGGCATTTAGTGAATATTCCCCTGTAGAACAATGTTTGGTATTTAGTGAATATTCCCCTATATAACAATGTTTGGTATTTAGTGAATATTCCCCTATATAACAATGTTTGGTATTTAGTGAATATTCCCCTATATAACAATGTTTGGCATTTAGTGAATATTCCCCTATATAACAATGTTTGGCATTTAGTGAATATTCCCCTGTATAACAATGTTTGGTATTTAGTGAATATTCCCCTATATAACAATGTTTGGCATTTAGTGAATATTCCCCTATATAACAATGTTTGCTATTTAGTGAATATTCCCCTGTATAACAATGTTTGGTATTTAGTGAATATTCCCCTATATAACAATGTTTGGCATTTAGTGAATATTCCCCTATATAACAATGTTTGCTATTTAGTGAATATTCCCCTATATAACAATGTTTGCTATTTAGTGAATATTCCCCTGTATAACAATGTTTGGTATTTAGTGAATATTCCACTGTATAACAATGTTTGCTATTTAGTGAATATTCCCCTGTATAACAATGTTTGCTATTTAGTGAATATCCCCCTATATAACAATGTTTGGTATTTAGTGAATATTCCCCTGTATAACAATGTTTGGTATTTAGTGAATATTCCGCTGTATAACAATGTTTGGTATTTAGTGAATATTCCCCCTATATAACAATGTTTGGTATTTAGTGAATATTCCCCTGTATAACAATGTTTGGTATTCAGTGAATATTCCCCTATATAACAATGTTTGGTATTCAGTGAATATTCCCCTGTATAACAATGTTTGGTATTTAGTGAATATTCCCCTGTATAACAATGTTTGGTATTTAGTTGATATTCCCCTGTATAACAATGTTTGGCATTTAGTGAATATTCCCCTATATAACAATGTTTGGTATTTAGTGAATATTCCCCTATATAACAATGTTTGGCATTTAGTGAATATTCCCCTGTTTAACAATGTTTGGCATTTAGTGAATATTCCCCTGTAGAACAATGTTTGGTATTTAGTGAATATTCCCCTGTATAACAATGTTTGGTATTTAGTGAATATTCCCCTGTATAACAATGTTTGGCATTTAGTGAATATTCCCCTATATAACAATGTTTGGTATTTAGTGAATATTCCCCTGTAGAACAATGTTTGGTATTTAGTGAATATTCCCCTGTATAACAATGTTTGGCATTTAGTGAATATTCCCCTATATAACAATGTTTGGCATTTAGTGAATATTCCCCTATATAACAATGTTTGGTATTTAGTGAATATTCCCCTATATAACAATGTTTGGCATTTAGTGAATATTTCCCTATGTAACAATGTTTGGTATTTAGTGAATATTCCCCTGTATAACAATGTTTGGCATTTAGTGAATATTCCCCTATATAACAATGTTTGGTATTTAGTGAATATTCCCCTGTATAACAATGTTTGGCATTTAGTGAATATTTCCCTATGTAACAATGTTTGGTATTTAGTGAATATTCCCCTATATAACAATGTTTGGTATTTAGTGAATATTCCCCTGTATAACAATGTTTGGCATTTAGTGAATATTCCCCTGTATAACAATGTTTGGTATTTAGTGAATATTCCCCTGTATAACAATGTTTGGTATTTAGTGAATATTCCCCCTATATAACAATGTTTGGTATTTAGTGAATATTCCACTGTATAACAATGTTTGGTATTTAGTGAATATTCCCCTATATAACAATGTTTGGCATTTAGTGAATATTCCCCTATATAACAATGTTTGCTATTTAGTGAATATTCCCCTGTATAACAATGTTTGGCATTTAGTGAATATTCCCCTATATAACAATGTTTGGCATTTAGTGAATATTCCCCTATATAACAATGTTTGGCATTTAGTGAATATTCCCCTATATAACAATGTTTGGCATTTAGTGAATATTCCCCAGTATAACAATGTTTGGCATTTAGTGAATATTCCCCTGTATAACAATGTTTGGTATTTAGTGAATATTCCCCTGTATAACAATGTTTGGTATTTAGTGAATATTCCCCTATATAACAATGTTTGGTATTTAGTGAATATTCCCCTGTATAACAATGTTTGGTATTTAGTGAATATTCCCCTATAACAATGTTTGGTATTTAGTGAATATTCCCCTATATAACAATGTTTGGTATTTAGTGAATATTCCCCTGTATAACAATGTTTGGTATTTAGTGAATATTCCACTGTATAACAATGTTTGCTATTTAGTGAATATTCCCCTGTATAACAATGTTTGGCATTTAGTGAATATTCCCCTGTTTAACAATGTTTGGCATTTAGTGAATATTCCCCTATATAACAATGTTTGGTATTTAGTGAATATTCCCCTGTATAACAATGTTTGGTATTTAGTGAATATTCCCCTGCATAACAATGTTTGGCATTTAGTGAATATTCCCCTGTAGAACAATGTTTGGCATTTAGTGAATATTCCCCTATATAACAATGTTTGGTATTTAGTGAATATTCCCCTGTATAACAATGTTTGGTATTTAGTGAATATTCCCCTGTATAACAATGTTTGGCATTTAGTGAATATTCCCCTGTATAACAATGTTTGGTATTTAGTGAATATTCCCCTGTAGAACAATGTTTGGTATTTAGTGAATATTCCCCTATATAACAATGTTTGGTATTTAGTGAATATTCCCCTATATAACAATGTTTGGAATTTAGTGAATATTCCCCTATGTAACCATGTTTGGCATTTAGTGAATATTCCCCTATATAACAATGTTTGGCATTTAGTGAATATTCCCCTATGTAACAATGTTTGGTATTTAGTGAATATTCCCCTATATAACAATGTTTGGTATTTAGTGAATATTCCCCCTATATAACAATGTTTGGTATTTAGTGAATATTCCCCTATATAACAATGTTTGGTATTTAGTGAATATTCCCCTATATAACAATGTTTGGTATTTAGTGAATATTCCCCTATATAACAATGTTTGCTATTTAGTGAATATTCCCCTGTATAACAATGTTTGGTATTTAGTGAATATTCCCCTATATAACAATGTTTGGTATTCAGTGAATATTCCCCTGTATAACAATGTTTGGTATTTAGTGAATATTCCCCTATATAACAATGTTTGGTATTTAGTGAATATTCCACTGTATAACAATGTTTGCTATTTAGTGAATATTCCCCTGTATAACAATGTTTGGCATTTAGTGAATATTCCCCTATATAACAATGTTTGGTATTTAGTGAATATTCCCCTATATAACAATGTTTGGCATTTAGTGAATATTCCCCTATATAACAATGTTTGGTATTTAGTGAATATTCCCCTGTATAACAATGTTTGGCATTTAGTGAATATTCCCCTATATAACAATGTTTGGTATTTAGTGAATATTCTCCTGTATAACAATGTTTGGCATTTAGTGAATATTCCCCTGTATAACAATGTTTGGCATTTAGTGAATATTCCCCTGTATAACAATGTTTGGTATTTAGTGAATATTCCCCTGTATAACAATGTTTGGCATTTAGTGAATATTCCCCTATATAACAGTGTTTGGTATTTAGTGAATATACTCCTGTATAACAATGTTTGGCATTTAGTGAATATTCCCCTGTATAACAATGTTTGGCATTTAGTGAATATTCCCCTGTATAACAATGTTTGGTATTTAGTGAATATTCCCCTGTATCAGGGGCGGACTGACCGGTCGGGCACTTCGGACGTGGTCCGAGGGCCCGGCCGGGAGCGGGGCCCGCCATCAGGGGGCCCGGCCGCCCCTTTAAATGCTGCAGCCGCCTGAGCGCTCTCCTAAGAGCGCTCAGGCGGCTGCAGCTTCTCACCTCACCTCCCCTCCCCTGTAGCGTGGCCGAGCGGCTTTCCGGTCCGCGGTGCCCGGCCGGAGTGATAGGAAGGTGCACACTGTGCACCTTCCTGTCAGTCCGGCCGGGTACAGGAAACAGAAACTTCTGTTCCGCGGAACAGAAGTTTCTGTTTCCTGTACCCGGCCGGACTGACAGGAAGGTGCACAGTGTGCACCTTCCTATCACTCCGGCCGGGCACCGCGGACCGGAAAGCCGTTCGGCCACGCTACGAGGAAGGGGGAGGGGGGTTGGGAGAGAGGGAGAGAGGGAGGGGGGGTTAAGAGAGAGGGAGGGGGGTTAAAAGAGAGAGGGAGGGGGGGTGTTAAAAAAGAGAGGGGGGGGGTAAAAGAGAGAGGGGGGGTAAAAGAGAGAGGGGGGGGGTAAAAGAGAGAGGGGGGTTAAAAGAGAGAGGGAGGGGGGTTAAAAGAGAGAGGGAGGGGGGTTAAAAGAGAAAGGGAGGGGGGTTGAAAGGGAGGGGGGTTGAAAGGGAGGGGGGTTAAAAGAGAAAGGGAGGGGGGGTTAAAAGAGAAAGGGGGGGTTAAAAGAGAAAGGGAGGGGGGGTTAAAAGAGGGAGGGGGGGGTAAAAGAGAGAGGGAGGGGGGTTAAAAGAGAGAGGGAGGGGGGGTTAAAAGAGAGAGGGAGGGGGGGGGTTAAAAGAGAGAGGGGGGGTGTTAAAAGAGAGAGGGAGGGGGGTTAAAAGAGAGGGGGGGTAAAAGAGAGGGGGGGTTAAAAGAGAGAGGGAGGGGGGTTAAAAGAGAGAGGGAGGGGGGTTAAAAGAGAAAGGGAGGGGGGGTTAAAAGAGAAAGGGAGGGGGGTTGAAAGGGAGGGGGGTTGAAAGGGAGGGGGGGTTAAAAGAGAAAGGGAGGGGGGGTTAAAAGAGAAAGGGAGGGGGGGTTAAAAGAGAAAGGGAGGGGGGGTTAAAAGAGAGAGGGAGGGGGTTAAAAGAGAGAGGGAGGGGGGTTAAAAGAGAGAGGGAGGGGGGTAAAAGAGAGAGGGAGGGGGGGTTAAAAGAGAGAGGGAGGGGGGGTTAAAAGAGAGAGGGGGGTTAAAAGAGAGAGGGGGGTTAAAAGAGAGAGGGGGGTTAAAAGAGAGAGGGGGTTAAAAGAGAGAGGGGGTAAAAAGAGAGGGAGGGGGGTAAAAAGAGAGAGGGAGGGGGTAAGAAGAGAGGGGGGTAAGAAGAGAGGGGGGTAAGAAGAGAGGGAGGGGGTAAGAGGAGGGAGGGGGGTTAAGAAGAGAGGGAGGGGGTAAGAAGAGAGGGAGGGGGGTAAAAAGAGGGTGAGGGGGTAAAAAGAGGGTGAGGGGAGTAAGAAGAGGGGGAGGGGAGTAAGAAGAGAGGGGGGAGTAAGAAGGGAGGGGGGAGTAAGAAGGTGGTAAGAAGAGGGGGGGGTAAGAAGAGGGGGAGGGGGGAGTAAGAGGAGGGCAATTGCCCCCTTCCCTGTCCGCAGGCACCGTGCGGGCAGCCGGCAGGGGAGGGAGGAAGAGAGGACCCGGGAGCTCAGCCTGCAGCTCGTCTGGGTCCTTCTTGCGCGAGCACAGATCGTTGCCGCGGTTACCACGGCAACGTTACGGCTCTTGCGAGAGTAAACTCTAGCCCTGGAGCTACGGGCTAGAGTTCACTCTCAACACTGTGACCACCAGGTATTCCTGGTGGTCGCAGTGGTGAGAGTGAACTCTAGCCAAATAAACACACTGCCCCCACACACCATACACATTCACACACTGCCCCCCATACACACACACTGCCCCCACACAGACCATACACATTTACACACATTGCCTCACACACACACAGCCCCCCATACTAACATTGCCACACACATACACAGCCCCCTCGTACACACATTGCCCCACACACCCTACACATTCACACACTACACCCCCTCACACACACTGAACCTTTCACACACACTGAACCTTTCACACACACACTGCACCCCTTACACATTGCACCACTGCTCCTATACCCTACTACAGCCTCATATCCCAGCAGACCCCAGGTAAGTTGTTAAACTGTTCTTAAACGGTTTGACTACTTACTCTAGGAGGGGGGCCCGGCCCTCCTGGCACCATAACGACTACACAGAGCAGTAGTGGTTATTGTGCATGGATTATTTCTTTAAATAATCCACGAGTGCCCCAGTAGCCAGCAAGCCAGCCAGCCCACAGGCCGGCCAGCCAGCCAGCCCACAGGCTGGCCAATAGCCAGCCAGCCAGCCCACAGGCCACCAGTTAGGCTTAAAGCTAGCAAGCCACAGCCTGCCAGCCAGCAAGCCACAGCCTGCCAGCCGCAGCCAGCAAGCCCACAGCCTGCCAGCAGTAGCCAGCAAGCCCACAGCCTGCCAGCAAGCCCACAGCCTGCCAGCAAGCCCACAGCCTACCAGCCGCAGCCAGTAAGCCCACAGCCTTCCAGCAAGCCCACAGACTGCCAGCCAGCAACAGTAATTAAGGTAAGAGGAGCCAACTTGGCCTAGGTATCAGCGAGCTATGTTGTGTTGCTATATTGTGAATAGGAACCAGAGTGTTGGAGAGACCCCCCTCCAGGCCCCATTAGACTCCATTGTAGTCTCTAATGGGACCTGGAGGAAATTCTTTCTAACACACTCTCTAAAGGACACTGAGATAGCCTCTGCTAGAATGCTCCCCCCCTCCATGGCCCATTAGCCCTCAATTGTAGTCTCTACTGGGGCCTGGAGGCGACTGTTTCCAGCAGGGACACTGAGATGGCCTCTGTTAGAAAGACCCCCTTCCAAGCCTATTAGACTCCATTGTAGTCTCTAATAGGGCCTGGAGGGTATTCTTTCTAACACACTCTCTAAAGGACACTGATATAGCCTCTGCTAGAAAGATCCCCCTCCATGGCCCATTAGCCCTCAATTGTAGTCTCTACTGGGGCCTTGAAGGGATTATTGCACTTTTGTTCCTTGTGTCTAAAGATTGTGTAGGGTGTGGCTGGAGGCAGTGCATGGAGGCGGGACATGGGTGGCGCTTGCTGCGGAGTATGGGTGGGGCCTGTAAGGGGGCCCTTGATTTATTTTGCCCGGGGGCCCTGAGGGTTCTCAGTCCGCCCCTGCCCTGTATAACAATGTTTGGTATTTAGTGAATATTCCCCTGTATAACAATGTTTGGTATTTAGTGAATATTCCCCTGTATAACAATGTTTGGCATTTAGTGAATATTCCCCTATATAACAATGTTTGGTATTTAGTGAATATTCCCCTGTATAACAATGTTTGGTATTCAGTGAATATTCCCCTGTATAACAATGTTAGGCATTTAGTGAATATTCCCCTGTATAACAATGTTTGGTATTTAGTGAATATTCCCCTATATAACAATGTTTGGCATTTAGTGAATATTCCCCTATATAACAATGTTTGGTATTTAGTGAATATTCCCCTATATAACAATGTTTGGTATTTAGTGAATATTCCCCTATATAACAATGTTTGGTATTTAGTGAATATTCCCTTGTATAACAATGTTTGGCATTTAGTGAATATTCCCCTGTATAACAATGTTTTGCATTTAGAATTTAAAAAAAAAAGAATGGTGAGGGAGGTGGGAGGGTCTGGAAGGGAGGGTCTGCTGCTGACTGGCTGGAATGTGTCTGCTGACTGTGAGGTACAGGGTCAAAGTTTACTCAATTATGACGAATAGGGGGCGAACCGAACATCGCATATGTTCGCCCGCCGTGGCGAACGCGAACAAGCGATGTTCGCCAGGAACTATTCGCCAGCGAACCGTTCGGGACATCACTAATTATAATTATGTCTGAGTGTTTATGACTCACCTGACTGTAAGTACTATTCTGGACTAAACATTCAAAACGAAATGAAAAGAACACACAGAGTTAGCATGTTTGTGAGATGTATTTATAGTCTGAATACAGCATTGTAACATGATTACCACGTACGCCCTTGTTAAGGTACCAGAGACGCAGAAATCTAGACATGTGCAAGGATATGGTTTGTCCATCAAAATCCTTTGAATCCACACCTGAACTAATCAATCTGCTGTTACTTCCCAGTTTAAGCAATTTGCTTAGTGTGAATTAAAAGGATTTTAATTTAGACGAATCGATTTGTTAATGGACGAACCAAATTTTCACAAGTCTACAGAAAACCCAACTCTTTGACAACACAATGATTGATTTGCTTGAATTCAACCAAGACGAATTCCACCAATCTTTTCCTTTCTATTAGAGTAACGTTTATAATCAGAGGAATACAAAGCTGGCATACAATACTATTGTTTTTTCATTATTTTGATTAAACCAGCGCTGTATGCGTAAGATTGCAAAATGAAAACTTGCACCACACTATATACCAGAGGTAGGCAACCTTCGCACCCCGATGCCTTGCCAGCGTTATACCTGTAAAAGGATTATAGGAGATGTAGTCCATAACTTCTGGAATGCAAAAGGCTGTCTTAGCTGTAATATATTATACTATACTCTGCTTACACTATATGCGATAGTGAATTCGTGTTACATTTCCTCGCACGTTGATTTTTCTGAAGGCATTTAATCTACCAATACAGCAAGAGATTGAGTGACAATATGGCAACGAGCTGTAGGTAGCTTGTATATCAATGAATCCATATGAAATGATACATTCAGGGCTGCGTGTTGTGTCTATATAATGTTCGTTTTGGGTCATTTTTAAAACCTGCTCTGTATTTTGCAAGTTGATACAAATGTTTCATGCAAAGTATATTTGCCACTGTGCATGTTCTGTGGGCTCAGCCAAACAACACGGGCGATGGGCGAGAGCATAGACATGGAAAAGATAAACAGATGGATATAACAAATGCACAAAATTATATCCAAAATAATGAATTAACTTATATCATGGTTAGAAACAGTAAGTATATTCAAAAATAAGTCACCACAAGTTGTCCAATGCGTTTTGTGATTTGGGGACTTCGTTAGGGACAATTATGAATCACAGATAAAAAAAAAAATCTGTGATTCGCAATTGTACTTGTATGTACTTGTGTGTTTTTTATCCACAATTCATAATTGTCTCTGAGGAAGTCCAAAAAGGATGACTTGTGGTGACTCATTTTTGAATACACTTAATGTTGTTAGCCAACACGTAAGTCAATAAATTATTTTGTATATATTTTTTATGGATTTGTTAAATCCATGTATTCAACTTTTTCGTGTTTATGGTCTCGTACTGTTTGGAGCGAATACTGACGCACATAGAATTTCATGCTTTTTGTGAATGCTGCTCACTTTTTGCTCAAAAAGGAAGAGAAATAAGACAAATCAAAGTAACATCTCTCATGGATAACTCCAGTTTTGCACCCAGCGGGCTGTACATTTTCAGTTAATAGATTATCAGCTTGTAATGTATTCTGTCATGTTATGTATCAAGCAGCACACTGTTTGTAATAGACAATACAATGTTCTAAACTAAAATATGTATATTTTCTTTTTCTAGGAACTTTCGCAAAAAGTTGTGAATGGAAAGTAGTACAGATAACCAGATCCATGTTACTCCTGTATATTTTGCTCTGTACCCAGAAGACGAAGTTCGTTATTTATCTGTTTGTCAAACCTGGGATTTAAAATACCAGAAAATCTGTTAAATAACTGCATCATATAAGACTAGTTGACTTTTTACGATGTATCTAACCCATATAATATAGAGGAATTGTTTAAACAGTGGGTGAGGGGATTTTATCACCTAAGGGTTTCTGAATTTTGGGTTTAGGAATAGTACTCACAATGCACAATGGACCAATGTGAATCTCAACAATATCTATAAAATACCCCAGGCCAATCTCAGATCATTCCTAGTGATGGCTAACTGATCACAAACATCTGTTTTACCAGCTTTGGCCCTAACTAATCTAGCTATAACAAATGTTTAATTTCCATCACTTATATGTATAGCACAGAACGCAAATTAAATCTAAAAAAAAAAAAACATCGCCCCTCGACACGGGACACTTTATCTAGATTTGGATATGGCAATTTCACAAATGATCCTTCTCTTCACTTTTTCACATTGTGTTAAGATATAGAAAAATTAAAATGGTGCTATTTTTTTGCATATTTCCACCTGATTTGCTATAGAACCTGATGGGTAATGCTTGGATACATATCTATATGTATTCCACACAAAAGTCGGGAATGAGAAAACAAACTTTCAGCTTGATGAAGATAAATGGTTAAGACAGTTAGGCTGCAATGTATGCTTTTTTGCGCTATCTTGGCATTGTACCTGAATAAATAAAACATTTGGTATTAAATTAAATTGTGATGCCCATGTTATATGCCATCTAAGTCATGATTTAATACAAATCAGATCAGCCAATCAGGACAGTGAGTTCACGTACGGCTTCAGCCAATCAGGACAGTGAGTTCACGTACGGCTTCAGCCAATCAGGACAGTGAGGTCACTTACAGCTTCAGCCAATTAGGGTTGTGAGGCTACGTAGGGCTTCAGCCAATCAGGGTAGTGAGGTCACTTACAGTTCCAGCCAATCAGGGTTGTGAGGTTACGTATGGCTTCAGTCAATCAGGACATTGAGGTCACTTACAGCTTGTCACGTCTAAACATTTGTTATGAAGGAACACAACTGCAGATTTCGTATAGTTTGAATATTTATTATAAAAAGTAAAAGGTATTGACTTTAATTCCAATTTACAGGTACTGTAGCTTTAAGTAATAAATGATAACTGAAGTCCACAATTATAGGCACTGTAGCTTTAAGTAGTAAACGATAACTGAAGTCCACAATTATAGGCACTGTAGCTTTAAGTAGTAAACGATAACTGAAGTCCACAATTATAGGCACTGTAGCTTTAAGTAGTAAACGATAACTGAATCAGATAGAGTCCTTTAGAAGTAGTAATTAATTAGGTGATAAGAAGTTACATTAGCTGTTCCATAGACTTTAAGTGAAGTAAGATAGATGCAGCTAACTGAGACAAAGTATGAGTTGAAGTTAGCTGTAACGGGTTTGTTTTAACGAAGGACTTTGGAGACAGGAAATAACAGCTTTGTGATGCAACGCTTATCACAGAGGTTTTACTTAGCTTCCGGCACATAGAACACTGGTTCCCGAGATCTCCTCAGAGGCGGTTTATCCTGAATGGTGAGAGTTCAGCTTTAGTCGAGGATGAGGAGAGGTGAAGGGAACTTGAAGTCTTCCAGTCCGGTCCGGTAACAGAGGGCTTTCACAATGATGTTGCAGCCGGTTCGTGAGTACGGAACGTAGTTCAATAATCCAGCGTCGATCAGCTGGTGCGGTCAGATTAAATAGGGAGACCGTGTCATGAAGAGGTGTGGCTAAGCTCCGTGGAACCAGGAAGCAAGAGGATATCATAATTAAGGCATGACAGTATCCCCTCCTTAATGAGGACCTCTGGGTGCTATTGACTTGGCTTAGAAGGGTAACGTTTGTGAAATTTGGAAATTAATTTGTCAGCATGAACGACAGAGGAGTTTTCCCATGTATCTTCATCAATTCTATATCCTTTCCATCTGATGAGGTATTGTAAGGAGCCACGATGGATCCTTGAATCCAGTATACTTTGAATTTCGTATTCTTCTTCACCCTGGACCAATATGGGATCAGGAGAAGTAGTGACATTTCTTTGGAAAGGGTCAGGATGATGAGGCTTCAACAAGGACACATGAAAAACAGGATGTAGCATTAAAGTTGGTGGAAGTTTCAATTTAACAACATTACGGTTGATAACCGATATTATTGGAAAAGGACCATGAAAAAGAGAACTTAACTTCTTTGATGGACGATTTGTAGAGATGTTCTTTGAGGAAAACCAGACAAGATCACCGATTTCATAAGAGGGTGTAGGTTGTCTTTTTGTATCAAAAAACTTCTTTTGATTGGAGGAGGCCAATTCCAGATTTTCATGTAATTTCTTGAATAAAGAGGACATATGATTGGATCTGTGGCATTCAGAACAAGATTTGACATAAGATTCAATAGTTTGGTCTTGACGAGGCCACCAATAGTATCTTTTAGACAATTCAAGGGTCTTTTTTATACCTGGATGACCTGCCAGAGGAGAATCATGAATAAAGTCGAGTACTTTAATTCTGAAAGAGGGAGGTACGTAAATCCGGTCTTTGAAATAGTAGAGACCGTTTTTCTTGGATAATTTAATTGATTTAGGAAGTTCGAGAGCATCTTCACTGAGATCTTTAATGTCATCAATAAGAGAAGATAAGATTCCAATGACTTTAGGCGAAGGAGGTTCAATTTTAGTGTCTTTATGGATCCTGGAAAGGGCATCAGCCTTTTTGTTTCTAGACCCAGGTCTAAAGATGATTTGAAAGTTGAACCGGGAAAAAAAGAGATTCCATCTTACTTGTCGAGCAGACAGTGTTTTATTGGTGTGAAGATATTCGAGATTTTTATGGTCAGTATAAATGATTAAAGAGTTCTGAGCGCCTTCAAGAAGATGTCTCCAGGTTTCTAAAGCCACTTTGATACTTAAAAATTCTTTTTCTCCTGTAGGATAATTCTTTTCGGCAGGAGATAATGATCGTGAGAAGAAGGCGACAGGATGAAGAGGTTCTTGAGGAGTTTTGTGTTGAGAAAGGACAGCTCCAATTGCAATTTCCGAAGCATCCGTTTCAAGGACATAAAGATATGAAGGATTTGGAAGTTGAAGAATAGGAGCTGTTGTAAACTTTCTCTTTAATTCAGTGAAGGCAGTTTGAGCCTTCTCGTTCCAATTGAAGGGATGTTTTTTACTGTTAAGTTGATTGAGTGGGTGAGCTATCTCAGAGTAGTTTTTAATAAATTTTCTGTAGAAGTTGGCGAACCCTAGAAATCGCTGTAATTCTTTTACTGTAGGGGGAACAGGCCAGTTGATAATACAATCGACTTTTGAATTATCCATAGGGGCACCAGGTATGAGGTCTATAGGACAATCGTAGGAACGATGAGGTGGGAGCGTTTCAGCTTCTTTTTTACTGAATACGTCTGAAAAGTCTGAATAACAAGAAGGTATAGTTGGTTCTTTGGAGATCTGAAGAATAGGAATTTGCTGTAAACATGTTTCTTTACAATAATGTGAGTTAAAGGTGATAGAGAAAGGAGACCAAGAAATTTGAGGGTTGTGGTTCCTTAACCAGTTGATCCCTATTATAACGGGATAGAGAGGTGATGGAATAACATCAAATACTAGAAATTCAGTATGAATATGATTGGTGGTTACCTTTAGAGGGATGGTTTCATGAAGAATCGGTCCCGAGGAGATAAAGGAGCCGTCAATCACTTTAATAGGAACAGAAATGGCTTTTTGGACACAAGGAATTTTATTCTTTGTTACAAAGGTTGAATCGATGAATACTCCATGTGCACCAGAATCGATGAGAGCTTCAGTCACAATTCTCACCTTATCCCACTGTATTACAAGGGATATAGGTGTGAACGGAGTGGTCGGTGTTGAGGGGAGTGCACTGAAGATCGCAGAGGTATAGGCTTGTCTACCGGCCCATCTTTTAAATTCAGCAATGTAATCTTCAACGGGTCTATTTCTTTGTTGCAGAGTTCTGATTGTTAAATCAGCTGTAGCTTGTTTGTTAGGATCTTCATAGAGAAGAGACATGGCTTCAAAAAATTCATCCAGTGAGTCTAAGATGGGGTCATCGTTTTCCAGAAAGGAATGGGCCCATGACATAGGTTCACCTCTTAGAAAGGAAATAACCGAACACACTTTAGTTCTTTCTGTAGGATAAGATCTGGGTTTCAAAGCAATTAATAATTTGCAGGTGTTGAGAAACTCCCTGTATTTTGAACGATCTCCAGAGAACTTTTCTGGGTTACATACAGCAGGATCACTAGCCGAGTGCAGAATAGTATGAGGAGTATGAGTTTGTAGATCTCTGACATAAGTGAGAATTCTTTCGTTGGTAACTTGCAGGTCTTGTACACCTTGGGCTAGTGTATCAACTCTTTGATTCAGCGTAGTTATAGTAGAATCGAAATCTGCTGGATCCATTACAATGGCTGGATTATTCTGTCACGTCTAAACATTTGTTATGAAGGAACACAACTGCAGATTTCGTATAGTTTGAATATTTATTATAAAAAGTAAAAGGTATTGACTTTAATTCCAATTTACAGGTACTGTAGCTTTAAGTAATAAATGATAACTGAAGTCCACAATTATAGGCACTGTAGCTTTAAGTAGTAAACGATAACTGAAGTCCACAATTATAGGCACTGTAGCTTTAAGTAGTAAACGATAACTGAAGTCCACAATTATAGGCACTGTAGCTTTAAGTAGTAAACGATAACTGAATCAGATAGAGTCCTTTAGAAGTAGTAATTAATTAGGTGATAAGAAGTTACATTAGCTGTTCCATAGACTTTAAGTGAAGTAAGATAGATGCAGCTAACTGAGACAAAGTATGAGTTGAAGTTAGCTGTAACGGGTTTGTTTTAACGAAGGACTTTGGAGACAGGAAATAACAGCTTTGTGATGCAACGCTTATCACAGAGGTTTTACTTAGCTTCCGGCACATAGAACACTGGTTCCCGAGATCTCCTCAGAGGCGGTTTATCCTGAATGGTGAGAGTTCAGCTTTAGTCGTGGATGAGGAGAGGTGAAGGGAACTTGAAGTCTTCCAGTCCGGTCCGGTAACAGAGGGCTTTCACAACGATGTTGCAGCCGGTTCGTGAGTACGGAACGTAGTTCAATAATCCAGCGTCGATCAGCTGGTGCGGTCGGATTAAATAGGGAGACCGTGTCATGAAGAGGTGTGGCTAGGCTCCGTGGAACCAGGAAGCAAGAGGATATCATAATTAAGGCATGACACAGCTCCAGCCAATCAGGACAGTGAGGTCACTTACAGCTTCAGCCAATCAGGGTAGTGAGGTTACGTATGGCTTCAGCCAATCAGGGTAGTGAGGTCACTTACAGCTCCAGCCAATCAGGACAGCGAGGTCACTTACAGCTTTAGCCAATCAGGGTAGTGAGGTTACGTATAGCTTCAGCCAATCAGGGTAGTGAGGTCACTTACAGCGTCAGCCAATCAGGATAGTGAGGTCAGATATGGTTTTAGAATCATTTCAAACAGTGATGACATACAATAAATTATTGAAATTGTAATACCTCATTAAGACCATTTTCTTGGCCCATGGATTAGTGTAAAGTGTAATGTGAGGCGACATTTACGGCCACCCAAAAGCTTTAATGTACAGGTCAAGGTTGACAAGGGTTTGTATAATTACTATCCTTCTTACTTAATCTGCACAAGTATTCGTTAATAGTGGGATATGTTTCATTGCATTCTTTGTAACTAGCCATAGCGTCAAACTATCCTCCTTTGTCCTTGTTCCTTTGGCACAGTTCTATTCACTTTAATCTTTGGAACACAATGCTTGATGTTTCCTCTCACTTTAAAGACTTCAATGAGATTGAATTATTTATAATTGTTGTTCTTGTACATTAAGAGTTATATATAAGAGGCTTCTGAAAGCATTGGGTTATTACGTTTTGTTTTTTTTGCCACTTTATGGGTCGCATTCAGTGCAAATGTTCACTTTGTCTTAAATGGTTATTGCCTTCTGTCATGTACCGCCGTATTAATAAGTGCTTTGTTGAAATAATGCTTTTAGATTTGTTTTTAACTAGCACTTCATCTTAGGCTATTGATGTATTGGTTGATGGAGTTCTATAGTACACTCCTATGGCCCCTTATAACAAGGAAGACATTAACGGCATACATTCAGATTGGCCCAAAGTGTCTACACTACAGTAAAAGGAAGTCACTTCACAATCCACGAGACTACAAACAGAACTGTTTACTCTTTGTTTTTGTTTTTTTGCAAACTTTAGACCTAGGTAGGAGTTTTTTCTGTCTTTTCATATTTATTCTACATTTTACCTGTTAACTCTGTATTAAACTCCTTAGAGAAGTTGGTCACATAGCCACCCACAATTAGCTTCTTGTATAGATCCACAGGATTTAATGAGACGTAATTTACTTATTGCATAATATCTCCCTCTTTAAAAATATTCAAGGTGGGTTTATATTAAGAGTTAAAAGATATTTCCATCGCTTGCATTGGTTTACCCAGTGAAGAGCTGGTACGGTGGTTCCCTCTCCACCCCTCTGCTACTAGCAGGGCCGCCATCAGGGGGTGACAACCATAACGGTTGTCACGGGCCCGGCGGCCCTGGGGGGCCCGGCCGCCCGGGCCCCACGTGTAGCGCATGCTGATGGGGCCCATCGGGTGGCCCACTCACTTAGGGCCACCCCATGGGCCCTGTATCTTCAGGGGCCCGGTCAGCGCTGCGGCCGTGCAATAGCGCGACCGGGCCCCTTTAAAAAAATCCCAACCGCAAAGTACTGCTGGGAGGAAGTGGCCGTCACTTCCTCCCAGCTCCCTCCCCTCCCCTCCCCTCCCCTCAGCACCGCGCGGGAGGCAAGAAAGACAGGCTGCAGCCCGCAGGAGCCACGCCGACTCCCATCAGCCACAGCCTTCCACCTGCAAAAAAAGGTAAGAAAAATTTGCTGTATTTGTGTATGTATGTCTGTGTGTATGTTAGAATGTCTGTGTGTATGTTAGAATGTCTGTGTGTATGTTAGAATGTCTGTGTGTATGTTAGAATGTCTGTGTGTATGTCAGAATGTCTGTATGTATGTTAGAATGTCTGTGTGTATGTTAGAATGTCTGTATGTATGTTAGAATGTCTGTGTGTATGTTAGAATGTCTGTGTGTATGTTAGAATGTCTGTGTGTATGTTAGAATGTCTGTACGTATGTCAGAATGTCTGTGTGTATGTCAGAATGTCTGTGTGTATGTCAGAATGTCTGTGTGTATGTCAGAATGTCTGTATGTATGCCAGTAAGTCTGTGTGTATGTCAGTATGTCTGTACGTATGTCAGTATGTCTGTACGTATGTCAGTATGTCTGTACGTATGTCAGTATGTATGTAAGAATGTCTGTATGTCAGTATGTCTGTACGTATGTCAGTATGTCTGTGTGTATGTTAGTATGTCTGTATGTATGTCAGAATGTCTGTGTGTATGTCAGAATGTCTGTGTCAGGGTACCTGAGGCCTCTACCTCTAAGGGAGGTAGAGACTTGGTGGTGTATCCGTCCAGGCGAGCTGTTTCCTCCGTTCCTCGCGGTTCATCCAGTCACTTAAACACCGGCCGCGAGGAATCCACGTCCTTTTCTAGCAGGACGCTCAATACGTGACGTCATGACGCTAGCACGAGCAATCTGTCACTCAAGTGTCCGATATCCAATCGGTACTTGTCAGAGGCGTGATTTCCATCCAGAGCCAGGGTATTTAAGCTTACTCCTTACTTCAGCTCATTGCCCTGTCGTGGTTCTAGCTTGTCTAGTCACTCAGTGCTCTGGTATTCTAGTTTGCTCTTTTGGTTTTGACTCGGCTCGTTGTACTACCCTGTTTCTCTGTTATCCCTTGACCCGGCTTGTCTCTCGCTTATCTGTCTTCTCGTTCCCTCGACCTCGGCTTGTCTCTGACTATTCTTTACTCTCGGTACGTTAGTCCGGCCATTCTAAGGCCCGGTATACGTACCTTTCCACTCTTTGTACTCTGCGTGTTGGATCCCTGTCCCGATCCTGACATTACGACAGGGCCAATGGATCCTGCAGGTACAAACAGTCAGCTTGGTTCTTCGGATCCCAGGTTTGACGCCATGGAACATAGGATGGATCAGATGGCTTTGGCACTACAGGCACTTTTGTCTCGTGCTAGTAATCCACCTGAGGAGACACGTACTCCTTCTATCTCTCCTGCAGTCTCAGGTCTAGAGGTAGCCACTGTAGGTGCTTCTTCCCGTATTACCCCACCAGTACGTTATGGCGGGTCACCGGAGAAGTGTCGTGGCTTTCTAAACCAGATTAGCATCCATTTCGAATTACAACCCCGCTCTTATCCTACAGATAGAGCAAAGGTTGGATTTATTATTACTCTGCTCATTGAAAAAGCTTTGAGATGGGCCAATCCTTTATGGGAGAATGATAACCCACTAGTCTATAATTATAATGCCTTTGTAGCTGCGTTTAGAAGAACTTTTGACCCTCCTGGCAGAAAGGTCAATGCAGCTAGATTAATGTTGCGCCTTAAACAGGACAATCGAACACTTGTGGATTATGCACTAGAGTTCAGATCCCTGGCGGCAGAAGTTAAGTGGAACGAACAGGCTTATATAGATGTGTTTTTGAATGGGTTATCAGATGTAATTCTTGACGAGGTCGCTACTAGAGAACTCCCTGAAAATTTGGAGGATTTAATTTCTTTTCTATCTCGTATTGATGAACGCTTAAGAGAGAGGCAGAACACTCGAGATAGGACCCGTAGACCCTCCTTTAAACTAGCGCCTACCTTTCAAATCTCTGAGTTCGAAGACTTACGTATTCCTGAACCTATGCAGATAGGCAGTACTCATCTCACTGAAAGGGAGAGACAGTACAGGAGAAGGGAGGGTTTATGTATGTATTGTGGAGTCAGGGGTCATTTACGCCTAAATTGTCCCAATCGTTCGGGAAACGCTCGCACCTAAGTTCCTCTAGAGGACAGGCCTTGGGTGTTTCTACTTTGTCCTCTATTCACAACTACAAGGAGCTCAGGCTTGTGTTACCCGTTTCTTTAAAGTGGGAGAAGGGGGTAGTTAAGACTATGGCACTAATCGATTCTGGAGCTGCTGAGAGCTTTATAGATCAGGGTTTTGCTGCCAAGCATGCTATTCCATCCCAGTTAAAAGAGACACCTCTGGCTGTCGAGGCCATCGATGGTAGACCGTTACTTGAGCCTGTTATTTTCCATGAGACCATACCGATTAACTTGACTGTTGGCATCCTGCATAAAGAGGATATATCCTTAATGCTCATTTCTTCTCCGTCTATTCCCATAGTCCTGGGGTACTCCTGGCTGAGGAGACACAACCCTATTATTAATTGGGAATCAGGGGAGATAGTTTCGTGGGGAGAGAATTGTCAAGAAAAATGCTTGCGGAAGGTCTTACCTCTTGGATTAACTAATACATCGAATACCTCTGACAATCCTACAGAGACACAAATTCCGCCTCAGTATCTAGATTTAAAGGCAGTATTTGACAAAAAGAAAGCCGATACCTTACCCCCACACAGGTCCTTTGATTGCAAAATTAACCTACTCCCTGGTACCATGCCTCCCAGAGGTCATGTATACCCATTATCTATAAAGGAGAACTCAGTCCTAGAGGAATATATTCACGAGAACTTAGACAAGGGATTCATCAGGAGGTCCTCCTCCCCTGCCGGGGCTGGATTTTTTTTTGTTAAAAAGAAAGATGGTTCTTTGAGACCTTGTATTGATTATCGAGGCTTGAATAAGATAACCATTAAAAATGCCTACCCGATTCCCTTGATCACCGAACTCTTCGATCGTTTGAAGGGCTCTACAATTTTCACCAAGTTAGACCTCAGAGGGGCATATAACTTGGTGAGAATCCAGCAGGGACATGAGTGGATGACGGCATTCAATACTCGATATGGCCACTATGAATATACTGTCATGCCTTTTGGGTTATGCAATGCGCCAGCGGTATTCCAAGATCTGATTAATGAGGTTCTTAGGGAATTTCAGCAAGAGTGCGTCATTGTATACCTAGATGATATACTCATTCATTCTAGTGACATTGAGATTCATCACAAGCAAGTCAGGAGGGTTTTGCACAAGCTTCTCCAGCATGGCTTGTACTGCAAGTTGGAGAAATGTAGCTTTGATCAAACCCAGGTAACCTTTCTCGGCTATGTGATCTCTGGGGAGGGATTTAAGATGGATCCGGATAAGCTCCAATCCATTCTAGAGTGGCCTTTACCCACAGGTCTTAAAGCCATACAGAGATTTATTGGTTTTTCCAATTATTATAGGCGCTTTATTAAGGGCTATTCTTCCATTATTGCACCTATCACTAACATGACCAAACAGGGGGCTGACACTAAGAATTGGACTACTGAAGCTCTCCTTGCGTTCAAGACTCTCAAGGAGCTTTTCGCTTCCGCTCCAATTTTAGTTCACCCTGACACTTCTCTGCCTTTTTTGCTCGAGGTAGACGCATCAGAGACTGGTTTAGGTGCTGTTCTATCTCAAAGGTTGGGTGTTGATAAACCATTACATCCATGTGGATTTTTCTCTAAAAAATTGACCGGTACTGAAAGCAGGTATGACATTGGTGACAGAGAATTACTAACGGTTATCAAGGCTTTGAAAGAATGGAGACATTTATTGGAAGGTACATTACATCCTGTTACCATCCTGACAGACCACAAGAACTTGTCCTATATCGGAGAGGCCAAGCGTCTGTCCTCCAGGCAGGCTCGTTGGTCGTTGTTTCTTACCCATTTCAATTACGTTCTGACTTACAGACCTGGGTCAAAGAATTCTAAAGCCGATGCGCTATCTCGCCAATATGAACCCTCTGCTTCAGTTGAACCACTTTTGTCTTCCATTGTACCCAAATGCAATATTATTGCTAATACCAGTCTCAAAATTCATTCTCCGCTACTTGACCAGATCTTGAAGTCACAACATCTAGCTCCCGGAAACACTCCTGAGGGAAGAAACTTTGTTCCTCCTGAACTTCAACTGGAGCTCTTACAATGTTTTCATGAAAGTAAAATAGCTGGTCATCCTGGTATTCGCAAGACATACTCTCTGATATCCAAGGATTTCTGGTGGCCTTCACTTCGAAAGGATATTGAGGAGTTCGTCGCAGCTTGTGAGACTTGTGCCAAGACTAAACTACCTCATGCATCCCCATGTGGCCTATTACACCCCTTGGACATTCCTGAGAAACCTTGGTCCTGTTTGTCCATAGACTTTATCGTTGATTTGCCTGCTTCCAAAAGACAGACTGTTATTCTCACGGTGGTGGATAGATTTACTAAGATGGCCCATTTCGTGCCATTACCTAAACTTCCGACTTCTCCTGAATTGGCGGAGATTTTTGCGAGAGAAGTTTTTCGCCTACATGGGATTCCTTCAGAGATTGTTTCTGATAGAGGTTCTCAATTTGTCTCACGTTTCTGGAGATCCTTTTGTTCTCAAATGGGCATCAAATTGAACTTTTCCTCTGCCTATCACCCTCAGTCTAACGGAGCTGCTGAACGTACTAATCAAAAGATCGAACAGTATCTGCGTTGCTTTGTTTCCGAACACCAGGACGATTGGGTCGGTCTGATTCCTTGGGCGGAGTTCGCACACAATAACCTTGTTTGCGATTCAACTCGCTCTAGCCCTTTCTTCATGAACTATGGCTTTCATCCTTCGATTTTTCCTTCGGTTTCCTCTTCTCAGGGGATACCGTCGGTTGATGATCATGTCGCCAACCTGAAGAAATTATGGGATCAGACTCGACAAATTCTATTACATAGTTCCTCGCTGTTCAAGAAACACGCTGACAAACATAGAAGAGCGGCTCCTGTTTTTGTTCCTGGGGATAGGGTATGGTTGAGTACTAAGAATATTCGCCTAAAAGTTCCGTCCATGAAATTTGCTCCTCGCTACATAGGCCCTTACAGGGTTCTCACTCGTATCAATCCGGTTGCGTATCGCCTTGCTCTGCCACCTGCCTTACGCATTCCTAACTCTTTTCATGTCTCCTTGTTGAAACCCCTCATTTGCAACAAATTCTCCTCTAAGGTCCCCTCGCCTCGTCCTGTTCAGGTGGAGGGTCGGGAGGAGTACGAGGTCAGCTCCATCATTGACTCCAGAATTTCAAGGGGAAAATTGCAATATCTGGTCAACTGGAGGGGATATGGTCCTGAGGAGAGGAGTTGGGTACCTCAGGAGGACGTCCATGCTTCTCGCCTTCGCAGAGCATTTCACCTCCACTTCCCATCTCGCCCCGGTTCATTCCGCCCGGTGGGCGTATCTGAGAGGGGGGGTACTGTCAGGGTACCTGAGGCCTCTACCTCTAAGGGAGGTAGAGACTTGGTGGTGTATCCGTCCAGGCGAGCTGTTTCCTCCGTTCCTCGCGGTTCATCCAGTCACTTAAACACCGGCCGCGAGGAATCCACGTCCTTTTCTAGCAGGACGCTCAATACGTGACGTCATGACGCTAGCACGAGCAATCTGTCACTCAAGTGTCCGATATCCAATCGGTACTTGTCAGAGGCGTGATTTCCATCCAGAGCCAGGGTATTTAAGCTTACTCCTTACTTCAGCTCATTGCCCTGTCGTGGTTCTAGCTTGTCTAGTCACTCAGTGCTCTGGTATTCTAGTTTGCTCTTTTGGTTTTGACTCGGCTCGTTGTACTACCCTGTTTCTCTGTTATCCCTTGACCCGGCTTGTCTCTCGCTTATCTGTCTTCTCGTTCCCTCGACCTCGGCTTGTCTCTGACTATTCTTTACTCTCGGTACGTTAGTCCGGCCATTCTAAGGCCCGGTATACGTACCTTTCCACTCTTTGTACTCTGCGTGTTGGATCCCTGTCCCGATCCTGACAGTCTGTGACTGTCTGTGTGTGTATGTCAGTATGTCAGTATGTCTATATGTATGTATGCCAGTATGAATTAATGTATGTCTGTGTGTATGTATGTGATGTCGGTGTATGTGTGTGTAAGTCCTCATGCATGTGTGTCTGTATGTATGTATGTTAGTATGTGTCTATCTGTCACTATGTATGCCTGTGTGTCTGTATATGTGTGTATGTCTCAGTATGTGTGTGTCAGTACGTATGCCTATATGCGTGTATTTCTGTTTCAGTATGTGTGTCTGTTAGTATGTATTTTTGTGTGTGTGTGTGTCTGTGTCCTTTTGTATCAGTGTGTGTTTTTGTGTCTGTGTGTATTCCTGTGGGCGGGATTTGGAGGCGGACCCTGTGGGCGGGATTGGAGGCGGGCCCCAGGGGGCCCAGACCCTGAGCTGAGTTAGGGGCCCCAAAATTTCTGGTGGCGGCCCTGGCTACTAGATTAGAGAAGTTAGCTGCCTCACAGCTCAGTACTAAGTATATTATATACTATGTGATTTTATTAATATTGTATTCCAGTTCTTGCAGTTTTAGTATAAAACATTTACATTAAAGTGACAATTCAAAGTGAATTTTCACTGCCCAAATACAAAAGAAAAAAAAAAACAGTTTAGTAAATATACCTCAAATGAAAACTTTCATGCATTTATTAAGGCATTTTTATATTGAGGTATAACTAAAAACATCTTGCAAAACCTGCAGTTCTGCCTTTGCAAACCCTCCCTTTCTAACCCCGCCCAGACTTTGTGTCGGTCCAATCATAGGCTTCCCAATGCAGCTCAATGAAACATATTTGCAAGGCAGGTGCTCTAAACAATTGCTGCCTCTTGAGTTTAGCTTCACTGAGCTAACCAAAGCAGGAAGTAAGAGGACAGGGTGTCTGATTGACAGCCAGGGGGTGTAACAAGCTGAGTTTATTAATGTGACAATTTATTTTGAAATCTGCACATTTTGCAAAATAAAGTAACGAGGACACACTCTCCACCCATAAAGCTTTGCAGCAAGCTTAAGTTCTTTAGTGGTCCGGAGTATCCTTTCAAGGCCAATGTAGCTTGACTGGAAGAATAGCTGAATTAAAGAATGTTTCCAGTTTGGCTGTTTAGACCTTAAATTCCCTTTGAATTCTCACTTTAGCAAATAACCCTGTGTTGGTCTTTGGATATTTTAAAATTTATTGGCTGAATACTAAAAATAATAGTTCTTGCACGCTGTTTATGACTTTGCAGCTAACGCAATTAATCTCCTCCCCAACTCGCATAAACATTAAAAGCCTTAACCATACCCTGCTAGATTGGATTCTCTCCACTTCTCCTGATAGAATCCAGGAGGCCGGTGTTCTCCCAAACACTTTCAGTGATCACTGTTTAGTGTACTGCGTGCGCAAAATAAAGGCTACTAAATCCTCTCCCAAGATTAAAATCACCAGGTCCTTCAAAAAAATTTAATCTTGAATCCTTTCTAAAGGACATCAAGAACCTCCTATGGCACAGACTAAACATTATCCCAGATCTAGACTGTGCTGTTGAATTCTTTCAGTCTGAACTCCTACAAGTTTGGAATCTGCATGCCCCGCTGCGTAAGGTGAGAGTAAATGGAGCACATATGAACTGGATCACAGTTGGCCTCATCCAAATGTACCAGTTTCGGGATTCATTGTGGTCAAAGTTTAAGCGTACTGGCTCTATGAATGATCACTGTGCGTATAGACAATGGCGAAATATATGCACTAAACAAACAAAATTGGCCAAGGCCCAGTATGTCTGTGAAAATCTGAGCAATAACCTATCAAACCCTAGAAACCTTTGGAAAGTCATAAATAAACTACAAACTCCCCCAATCCTCTCCCAGCCCTCCACTGTCAAAGTGGATAACCAAACCCTGCAACGTCCCTTAGATGTAGCAAATGCCTTTAACAATTATTTTGTCGGATGCTCTACTGCCCTGATTGCCAAGCTAATAAATGACACGCATCCTGAAACTACAAATGTGGATCAGGTCTCACTAAATCTGCAAAGACCCAATATAGACAAGTTCATTTTTAGACCTGTACCTGTTAGTGTCATTAAAAAATACCTTAATAATCTAAAAATGAAAAACCGTTCTGGACCTGACCAAATCCCAGCAATGCTGTTGAAGCTCAGGGCGCCGGCAATTGCTAAACCCGTCGCAACTCTAATTAACAAATCCTTAGTGTCTGGATACATACCCAAACTTTGGAAGACTGCAAGAGTAGTGCCTATTCATAAAAGTGGTGACACTACTTTGGTTCTAACTATTGCCCAATATCATTGCTCCCAGTATTGTCAAAAATCTTAGAAAAATGCGTCCATACGCAATGTACACATGTACGCAGACGACACAATAATCTATGCAAGCAAATCCAATCTACCGCAGCTTGAGGATGTGCTCCTAGACCAGTTAACAGAGGTAGAAAAGTGGATCGCAAAAAACAAACTCTTCCTGAACACTGACAAAACTGTCACAATGATCTTTGGAACAGTACCTAAATTATACAAATTACACAATTCCCACCTATCCATCAAAACAATTTCAAATGGCACACTGACCGCAGACAAGGCATTTGCCTTGGGCGGCATTTTCCAGGGGGCGGCATTTTCCAGCTGAGCAGACCGCTCAGAGGAAGAACTCCCTCGCCAGCCGCCTACCCGCCAGCGCACAGCAGCCTGCACGCCCGGCAGCCACTGGACCACCAGGGAGAAAGAGACCTCCCCCCAGCATTCCCAAAGGTAAGGAGGCTTGGGGGTAGGTTAAATTAATTATATTATATATTATATATTATTATATTCTATTATATTATATATTATTATATTATATATTATATAATATAATATATGATATAATATAATATAATATAATATATAATATAATATATAATATAATATAATATAATATATAATATAATATATGATATAATATATTATATTATTATATATTATATTATTATATTATATATTATTATATTATATATTATTATATGATATATTATTATATATTATTATATTATATTATTATATATTATGTATTATATATTATATTATATATTATTATATTATATATTATATTATATATATGAGAGTGTGTGTGTCTGACAGAGAGTGTGTGTGTCTGTTAGTGAGTGTGTATGTCTGTTAGTGAGTGTGTGTCTGTTAGTGAGTGTGTGTGTCTGCAAGTGAGTGTGTGTGTATGCTAGTGAGTGTGTGTGTCTGTCTGCTAGTGAGTGTGTGTGTCTGACTGTCTGTGTGTGTGTCTGTTAGCTAGTGTATGCGTATCTGTCAGTGAATGTGTGTGCAGTGGTGTATCCTGGTTTTGTGCTGCCCTAGGCAGGACAAAACTCAGACGCCCCTCTCCACCCCTCCCCCCCGCGCCACCCCCACCCAACCCTTCCCCCCGTCCCGCCTTCTAAATACACACACACACATTCACTGACAGATACGCATACACTAGCTAACAGACACACACACACACAGTCAGACACACACACTCACTAGCAGACACACACACACTCACTAGCAGACACACACACTCACTAGCAGACACACACACTCACTGACAGACACACACACTCACTAACAGACACACACACACACTCACTAACAGACACACACACTCTCTGTCAGACACACACTCTCATATATATAATATATAATATAATATATAATATAATATATACTATATAATAATATATAATATAATATGTAATATAATATATAATATAATATAATTTATAATATATAGTATATAATTATATAATAATATATAATATATAATATATAATATAATATATAATGTAATATATATAATATAATATAATAATACATAATATAATTAATTTAACCTACCCCCCAGCCTCCTTACCTTTGGGAATGCTGGGGGAAGGTCTCTTTCTCCCTGGTGGTCCAGTGGCTGCCGGGCGTGCAGGCTGCTGTGCGCTGGCGGGTAGACGGCTGGCGAGGGAGCTCTTCCTCTGAGCGCTCTGCTCAGCTCCCTCGCGCGCCGCAGAATGAGGCTGGGAGCCGGAAGATGATGTCGCGAAGATGAGCCGGAGCTGAGCTAAGAGGAAGAGCTCCCTCGCCAGCCACCCGCCCAGCCCATCAGCCCGACCGGCAGCCCAGTTAGCCGCAAGGCTAACAAGGCATTTGCCCTGGGCATTTGGGGGCGGCATTTTTTGCCGCCCCCTGGAAAATGCCGCCCAAGGCAAATGCCTTGTTTGCCTTGCGGCTAAAACGCCCCTGTGTGTGTGTGTGTGTGTGTGTGTGTATTTAGAAGGCGGGACGGTGGGGACGGGTTGGGTGGGGGTGGCGCGGGGAGGGGAGGGGGGGAGAGGGGCGCCTGAGTTTTGTTCTGCCTAGGGCAGCACAAAACCAGGATACACCACTGACCGCAGTCCACTCTTTCAAATACTTGGGTATGTAGTTAGACCACAATCTATCTTTTGGCCTCCACATAGAAAAACTTGTATCTAAACTTTATCCAAAACTAGGTTGCTGTACAGAAACAAATCCTGCCTAAGCCCTACAGTAAAGGAAAAGATTGTACAGCAAATGCTGATGCCAAGCATTGATTATGAGGATGAAGTATATGCACCGGCACCGCAGACTCACCTTAATAAACTTAATATATTGTATAACTCTTTCTGCCGTTTTGTGCTACAATGTAATTACAGGACCCTTCATTGTGACATGCTAAAAGAACTAAACTGTCTGTCGCTGGAATCCAGACGCACCCTTCATCTTTCCAGCCTTGTGTTTAAGAGCTTTTCTGGGAAGCTCCCACCCTACCTGAGCAGAATGCTCTCCCCGGCTGTTCCCACCTCCTATAACCTCTGATCCAGTACCAGCACTTTATTTAGTCTACCTCAATACAAAAAGAAAGCAGCCCGATCCTCCTTCTCCTACAGAGCGCCGCAATTGTGGAACGACCTCCCGCACACTTTCAAATCTTCCCCTTAAAGTCCTTTAAGAGATCCCTCTCTACATACCTCAAAACAGAATGCACCTGTCATGGATGATTATATATTTCCTACCTGTTCTATGTTACATTTTGTATATATTGTATATTAATATTGGTTTTGTATTTTATTGTATCATATTGTATCAATGCAATGATTTTTGGACCCAGGACATACTTGAAAACAAGAGAAATCTCAATGTATCTTTCCTGGTAAAATATTTTATAAATAAATAATAATAATAATTTAAAACTATAAATGGGGGTGAAATGTGATGAGATATTATGTAGGTTAATCCTCAAATCGGGCTATATGTTTGTAGTTACCCCCACAAGCCAAATATAGCCAACCCTCAGAAGAATACGTGGTTTTTACACATGACAGTACGCTGCAGACTGATGGGGCACATAATTGGTTTAAATAATGTATATTTATTATTCTTCATTGCTTTAACACTATTTATTGTATATGTTGCAGGTTATTATCCTCTTCCTAAGACACATAACTTTGTATTCACCTCATCGGCATTGAATCCTGTCTGTCTCTTGTCTGCCCAGTCTGCTTGTCTGTTACATCATTACATAGCTGAAAAGAGACTTGCGTCCATCAAGTTCAGCCTAATCTGTCTGATAACTAACACAAGCACACGTCTTTAACCATCACAATCTAGTGGATCAGAAGGGGCACACGATGTAATGAACAAATTGTTTTAATAATCACATTTTCTCCTCTATCTTTTGATAAAAGATTTAAAAAATTTGTTTATTTCATTTTTTCTTCTTACTGATACGAATGTAAAAATGTTATTAATTTGGGTTATAACATCTAGACCCTACTTGGTACACGATATGTACATTTCCTGGTTACATACTTTCAGATTATTAATTCTTTATGGTAAATAAACCAACTGCATTGACCAAACAATGTATCCTCCGTAACCGAACCAGTAGCCATCTTTAAAACCAGTTAACCCCTTAAGGACCAAACTTCTGGAATAAAAGGGAATCATGACATGTCACACATGTCATGTGTCCTTAAGGGGTTAAACTGACGAGCTAATGCCTAAACGCTGTTACACTGCCTGCGACTGAAGCCAAATATCGTGCAAGGAGAGAGTTAATTGATTGGCTGAGAGATTGGAACTGTAGTGCATTATATTTTACTTTTATGACAGACATTCAATCTGCCTATGATATTCGATTCAGCAGCTGTACTGCATTTTTCATTTACGCACTTTGCCATAAAAGCTTCCACATTAGGTGAAATTTTTATTGCCACACAACAGTGACTTTAGTTTGTGTATACAAAATATATTTTTACCATAATGTTTCGCTGCTAAAACCATGTGTGCTGTTCGGAGATATAAACAATAAGAGAGACGGCCTTGATTGGCGATGCTGAATTGAATGGAGCTGAAAATTGAAATGATTTGAACATGCCTGTCTACACGTTCTGTGTGTACAAATTATAGAGTAATGAACTTCAGATAGCTATACTCAAAAAACACGCCATCGCGTCTAATGTTTTCTGCAGCATTTGGCGTTTAGCTTGGGTCCTGGGTAATAAAGTTATAAAGTGCAAAACGTGTATAAACTAAGGTTGTTTTGGGAATGGGCAACACTCAAAGTATGAAAGGGAGTTTTATTTTTTTACATACTTTATATATAATTAGAAAATAGAAATTTTAGAGAATTTAATCAAAATGGCAAAACTGCACTAAAATAGCTGTACTGTAAAACGTGTCCAAATATGTGACAAAATACAGAGTTTACTGAATAACCCCCAAAGTCTTTATAAATGAAGCAGCCAGTTTGACCAGCTGCTCTGTAGTTTCAAGAAACAAAAATCCAACAAGATTGTGTTACTAATCCCACAATCCCACAGGAAACTAATTGTTTCCCCTTTTTAACCCCCTTGCTTGTGGGATTAGGAGATAACTGAAGTTGAGGTACCTACCTATAGTTTTTGTACCTTCCAACAATGTATCTGCATGTTGAGCCTTTTGTTTATTATGGAGAGGAAAACAATGAATGCATCCAAAAACTGGGACTGGTTGATAACTGAAGAGAACATTTTAGAGGGAAAGAGGCAATGCACATACTGTTGGGGGATACTCCCACTGGGTAGCCTCCAAACAGGGACGGACAATTCCCAAGTAAAGTCAATCTTCAAAATACACAATGTCAAGACTTGACAAAGGCACAGAGAGTGCCGAAACGTTGTCTGTTTTTTGGGTTCCTTCATTAAAGACTGTCCTATGAGGAAACCGCGGGTGTGCCCAGACATTGTGTATTGTAAAGATTGACTGAAGTCTGACTGACAGATGAGGGCATTCTAGTCTACTGAAACACAGAGTCAGAAATAATACATTCATATTTAGAATTTCACAGATAAATCCACAAGTGCAAAGCATTGATGAACAAGAAGCAAAAAACAAACTATCTAACTATTGTCTGGCCATGCAATCCACAATAACTCGTATCCCCTATCTCCACCCTAAGCCCACACATTCTCTCCCTCTGCACAACATTATAAACTGGTGCATATGGGAACTGTATTTTGGGTTTTATTGAGGATCAATGGGTCTATTTCACAGGTACCGGCCCAGAACTGCTGCTCCTTAGCCCCTGTGTTAATTCGGCTCCGAATGCTTATAAGAACGTAACTGTTCTTCTGGCAAATTAAAAATATTGTCTGTTACAGTGAAATTACAAACTGATTTTTCTAATGCTTTGGCGCCATCTAGTGGAAGAAATGTAATTATCTGTAGCTGCTAAACAACTTGTGGCAAAAATCATTTCAATGATACATTGTTTGCAAAACAAGAAAATAATTGAGGATACTCCGAACACAAGCGATAACATTTACGTTAATATAGATGAGCTGCAGCTAAAATGTAGAACGATGAAGAACGAAATGAAGAATGATCTTACTGCTATTTTGTCCTAAATGTTACCGCTCACCACTCACCAATTAAGTAATTTAAAAAAATCTAAAGCTTTCTTAGCCAGACTTCGATATGTGATATTATTTCTTTGTCAAACCACAAATCAATGCTACCCACCTTTGATCGAGGGTATTTGTAAGAAAAGTACCAATAACTTTCTATTCATATACTTATTAGAGTTAGAGATTCATTTCAGTCCAAACCACAATTTGAGTGAATTTGGGCCGATCAGGTGCTCAGTCTAATTCCTACACTATGAGACAAAACATACCTGAAACACGAACGTGCCCAAACAATGATCGAACGTGTTATTTTTGATTCATGATTCTAAATCCTACCAGTGGCACCAAAATTGGGAACGATGGGCAAACCGTAAGATGAATGATTCACAGATCAAATGAGAAGTAAGAAATAGAGAGATAAAAAAATCAATCTATGATGATAAATTATATTTAATACATTACTTTAGCCAAAGGCTTTCTATGGTACAGACTAATTATTAGCATTATTTTATAACTAATATTAATATAATTAATGTTTGAGTGTCGTCAGGCTTTGCAGTGCTATACAGTATAACAGGGTTGTAGAGATCTTACAATATCCAATTCGATAAACCTTATATTCAATACATTAAAATAGATAGTGCTATATTGAAAGCAGTATTAATACAATATAATAAAGATGGATGGGGGTTTAAGTTCTTCAGCACAAACAGGGTAAAAACACATTGACAGAATGTGCAGTAATTATATAAAGTATGGCAATAGTAACAATATATGTGTGTTTCTTACAATATCTGCTCATACGCGTGTATCAGCTGGTTAGAGCGGTGGCACCATCACTATCTTAGAACTTTGAAACATAGGTTCAAATCCTATGATCCGAGCAAAATAAATTCTGATAATGGTAATGTTCCCATAATTATAACATGTAAGAAGAAAAGAAACAACATTTCATTTACCAATTGTTCAAAAATGTATAAATGGAGCAAATCTACTCTTATGAACCTAAAATATCGGCTAAAGGTTTTGAGACAGTCCGTGTACTCTGAAAGAGGGACACTGGAACCTCATGATGTACGATGATCTCACATACACATCCTTGTAAAGGAACCGACACATACATAGATACACATACATATATATCAGTGGTTTCCAAACCAGATCTCACGGCACGCCTTAATGAGACATACAGAGGGCTAGAGGGGGTGAAAAAGAGACACATGGAGGGCTAGAGGGAATAAGACACATGGAGGGCTGGGTGGGGGTAATGAGACACCTGGAGGGGCTGGGGAGAAAAGGGACATATGGAGGAGCTGGAGAGAGTAAGAGACACAGGGCAGAGGAAGACAAACATCTCTAGTGACAGTCACTCAGATGACCTCTAGAGCGGCTTCCTGCGTCCATTGCTATACTGTGTGCTGCACCCACGTTGAGCACCTCCACTTACTGTTGGGGTTAATTCAGCTATACACGAAACTCTCTTAGCTAGATGGATATTTTGCTAGAGCCACACCCTCTGTGATAGACAGGATCCCGGGAATCAGTCAAGAAGACAAGAGATGTGTTCTATAACCAATTCAAATTTTATTATACAGTCATATGCATTTATACCCCATTTTCATGTCGGTGGGGGCCTTGAGCATTAGTGACATAATTTGTTTTTCACAAGTTATAAACAGCTGTTTCTAGTTATAATCTTTCGTCATATAACGTATCACATATTTGATTAAAACCAGATATTTACAAATACCGCTATATTGGACAATTAACAAGAACATTTCGAAATCAGTATTTTTCCAGCAAGAAGGATTTTATACAAATCCTTTTTCCGAGAAATAAAGATGAAATGCCAAATTCATTCTTTGTTCAAATTAACTCTTATATGGACAGCTAGGATAGATATCAAAATGGATATTTGCATCTACAGTTCCCCTCTTAGATCATATCATGATCTATCTTACGGTAAATATCCATGGGAGGCCTGCGGCAGAGAAACAAGAGGAGGTATATTCAGACGTGCTAATCATGTCTGCGGGACTTTTATTATTTCTTCACCTCGATTTCCCCCATTTGCTCTGTGCCATAGGTTTTCCCTTAAAGAGGAGTTCGAGCTGTTGATTTCAGCTTTTTCAATTGTCTGTTGAACACATCTTTTAAGTGTACATCATGTTATCTGTATCTTGAGTCTTGGGTCAATATAGGCAAAGTGTATTTGTGAAGGCAAAGTGTTATTCCTAACAACGGGAATATTATTATTATAATTCAAAATGTAAGCTCGTATAGTCAAAACGGGAATAAGATCCATCCCCTCTTTGGACCAGGGTCTTGGATTACCATTCCACCCGGTGATCTGGGGCCAGGTCAAAAAAAACCAGTGGCAAAAACTCATATTTGAGGAAAAAAGCACATCTGGGGAAACTCTGAGTGAGGGCCATCCCCTCACGTTGACAGCATTAGTGACTTATAAAACCCTGCATTTGTAAGTAAATAGCTGGGTATCGGGATTGGGAAACATTTCTTGATTAGTTTTAAAAGGCACATTTACATATTAAATCATGAGATAACTTATAATCAGTTTGTAATTCTAACAATAATCCCAATCATGACCTTGCATCCTATGTCTCCTAATTACATCCCTATTTCGATGGTCCAGTCATATCCACACTTAATAAATGGGAATCCATCCTTGGTACACTCAACATACATCAATGACACACATAGTACATCCATGCCTGAGTCAGTTAACACTTCCTCTCTCTCCGGCTAACTCTACAAAAATAAAAATAACAAAATAGTTCAATAGTCCAGCATAGTCCAGCATAGTCCTAAAAAATAGAATAAGTCTTTCAAGGAGAATAAAGAATGTTAGACACCATAAACTTTGTTCCATAATCTTAGACACCATAACATAGCTAAGGGTAGCAATATGGCTGACAACAAGACAATGTCAGCTTCCACATAGTTCTTAATTCTTCTGTTTGCCGGATGTTCACCACAATGCTCTGTGCAACACCCCAATTGTTGAAAGGGTTAATACAGACATAGCGGCATTAGACAGCACTGCACCTTCAGGACTTTCCAAGTCAGTCTATGTACTCATAAGTTTCTGCATCTTAGTTTCTTCGGCCAGCATGGATTTTGACCAAACAGATTTAATTGCAAAAAAGGTAGGTAGGTAGGCAGGTAGGTCAGCCAGAGAGAGTGGTGTGTAGTCCCAAATATCAGGCGGCACAAATACTCCAGTATGGTCTCTATAATCATACAAACACAAGGATCAGTACGACCTCAATAAATTAATTATCTAGGCTAAACTCAAATTAGAGACTAAAGTTAAATCCTTAACTTGTGTAACATGTACTTCTCTCAGTGTTGCTTATATTTCATTGCATTGTCCTTTATACAATTGTAATACATAATTTCCCTTTAGAATGCCTTTGCATGGATGAGAGAAGCACTCATTCTATATAAATGCTTGTTGAGTACTAAAACACTAAAATATACTTATTGGAATAATTCCTAATAAAATACTGTTCTTAAACTTAAACCTTAATTTGATAATCCCAATTAATTACTTTAATAGAATTGGAATGCTGAATTCTGTCAAAAATGTTGTGGACCCAGGTAACATTTTTTTAAACCAAAGCCTTTTATAGATCCTGATGTCCAAAAAGCCACCAGTTCTGTATGTGTGTGATCATGTTTAATACATGGTGGAACCCCCATACAGTTATCCCACTTAAACAATATTTTTTTTTTTTTTCAGAACAACTAGGAATGAAATAGGAGAAACAAAATGAATTACTGTTGTTGCGAAGTGCTTTGTTTAATACAGAGTTGTCTTGCTTTGCTAAAATTGCAAGTGGCCTCTGATAAGGAAGGGGCAGCAAACTGTAGACATATGTTATATTAAGTTGCCCTCACTTGTCAGGTCTTGGAAACTCACTTATTTTATTGCAGATGCCTCTTACAAATTGACTAAGCATACTTATTATTATCCTATTTTATTTTAGTTAATTTCACATTGCGCAGCCTATGCAAACAATGTCTACATCTCAACTTCAGCTTGTACTTTCCCTAAGAGCCAGCATTAATACTGTTGTATCTATATATAAAACATTAAGAACATGAACCATCTGTGTACTAGGCTGAGGTTGTTGGGTGTGGGTATAGGTTGGAAGCTATTTCAAAAACCCCTTTTCAAATTCTCTACCTCTGCCTCCAAAACTTGTCTGAATCTCCTATCACCTCCCAAATGTCCTTGTCTCCCCTGCTTAAGATCACAATCCTTTGTGACCGATACAACATACTTTTCCCTCTTTCTTTATATCAAAACAACCTGCTGTATCTTTCTCATGAAGCATATTCCATTTGCAGGTCGAGATTACTAACACCCCCTCTTTGTGTACACTTCTTAGTGTACCACACAGATATAATATTAATAAGCTTTTGAAGAATTAGTACATAAACAGTGAAAGCAGAGTCTTCCTACAGGGTTTGCAATACTGACAGTCTGGGTCATAGGTGTAATGCAGTTAGTTACTTTTCTATTGTTAGAATACATTGAAAACATATATTGCAAATATTAAAATCATATTGCAGCCGTTTCCTACACCTATAAGGATATGGTTGTTATACTTCAATTGAGTTCAAATTGAGTATCAAAAGTCTAACCACAAAAACTAAACGTTATATGCTTATCAAAAATGAGTTTAACCCCTTAGAGAGTTAATAGGGTGACCTCTTCCCATAGTATGGTTCCTTTTAGAATTATTATATTATTTATTCTCTTCTAGGTCTGCAAAATGCTTTCAATATACCAATACAAATATAATACAGTAGTTTAGAATTGCCTCAAAATAAATTGTCTGATCTCTATTAAAAATACCATTTCATCATTTTGCTATAATCAATGAGGCATATAAAATTAATCTTAATCTGGGAAAAAACTTATCCTATATATCCATTATTTCCTTTTTTTTTTCTTTTTTTTTTCTTGTTAAATACCCATATAACATAACAATTGTTTATGTTAAAGATAACGCTAAATACTCCCCTAATAATATGAAGAATGAGAGATCCATGATTTTGATAAGCAGATTTTTTCCAGGGGCCCCTTTTTCGTGAGCTGATCAGCATTTAATCTGTTGTAAAAAGACACTAAAAGCTTGCGTTAATGACATGCAAATATTCTTTAAATATTCTTCATACTCATTGTAATATCACACATGTCCTCTTATAACACAGAACACAACGAATGTAGCAGATATCCAGCAGACATCCCAACACAAAAACCCATTAATGGACAGGCAATTAACTCAATCCAAAATAAATTATTAAATGTCACACCCAAAAGAAACACAGACATAATGTAGGTTTCCCTTGTTTGTGCATTTCTGCAACTATGCAAGCAGTACTGCTTTAAGATCAGAAAACCTGGCAGCTGGACTAGAAAGTCGAATTTTGGCAAGAAGTCCATTATTACAACAGAATTTTGGAAAACAGCTAAAACTTAGCGTGTTTTTTTTTTTTCTTTTGCTTTAAGGATTACAACTCATATTGCTCTTGGACTAGTATTCAATAATAAATCAGTTATTTAATAGATTATTACGCTGCCACTTCCATCTGTGTCAATACTGAGACAAACATAGTTTAAATATAATTTAAAATAGCACAGCAAATGACCCATTAACATACATGACAATCAAACTGCATACTTTAAACTGAGTAACCAAAACACATTTATCACAATCACCATTTACACAGAATACACTTTTAACAGCTGTATTCAGAACATATTATTGTATATTTTCTTTATTTTTATTTGATTTTATTATTTAGGAGTTCTGGTACCAATAGTTTTCTTATTAAAGAAGGGATCCCGTATGGCCATATAACGCGTTTAACTTAAACATTTGTATAACACTTGCATTAACCAGTTACAACATATGTACCTTATCAATAGAATTTCTCTCCTATACGCTTATAGAACATTTGGACCAGATTACACAGACATGATATCACCTGCATTTGTCAGAACTCTCAAACACTCAAAATATTTATACTACTCCATGTTAAAAGCATGGGAAATTTTGACCGGTCAATTTGAGTTCCCAAAAGTCATTAAAAACACAGGTAAAAACCTTTGTCCATGGTTTCTGATCCTACATTCCATGACCAAAATTTCAAACCCACTTCTGCACAGGGGGTCCACCATTTGGGTCACAATCAATAAAATCTCTGCATCCCCAGACAACAATTTACAGATTTGCACAATGCTACAGAATACATACAATTTAAAGCATTTACAACATATCAGGTACCTGTAGCAAGCAAGTTAGTTTACAGCACGAAATGAAGCATGTGCTGAAAATATACATTTCATAATAATTTATAATCATCTACATTTACAACATGAATTTGTAGCCCCCCTTAATTAACCTCTATTTTTTATTTTATTTATCATCACCTTCTCATGTACCTTTGACATTCCCTCAATTATTTTATTCCCTTAATTCTTACCTGGTTTGGACACCCTCAGGGCTTTAGAGGAGCTGCCCAATCCTTTCTTCCTGGGGAGGGGGTAAAAGGGAACTCTATGGAGCAGTGGGTACTAACTACCACAGAAAGGATAGCACCCAATCATCATTATCTTTAGGTAATCAGGTGGGGGCAGTGATTTACAGGTATCAACAACAGTCTCTCCTCTTGGGAAACAGGGTATCAGTGAGGTGCAATCTTAAGCCAATTCTCACCCCCTTGTATCATGTATTCCTTATCCCATCCTGGATCTCCCTCATATCAAGGAAAACATATCTTATCTCTCAAACATAATCCCTTAACCATACTCAGAAAATAATCATTAGCCCCGTCTTTAGGGAAGGGAGTTTCACTACCCTGTCTTTGTGTCCACCCTGACATATTATCCACCCAAGGATCCTCTGACTAATCCCCCATCTCACCAACTCTAGCAACATACTGTTTGCAAGTCTCCCCTGGATTAGGGCGAGGGTATTTTTAGACTGGGAAGTACCCATTTCAAACTCAATGAGAATTGGATTTGGAATAGCTGATTATTCAGTGGTTAAAGAACAGCTGTACGGAATCAAATGTTCCAACAAAACTGCTACTTCTCCACGAGCTGTATCGCTTAAAATCAGAAATTCCAATCCCTTGCAAAAAGCACAAAAGCCAACAGATATATCGCATGCAAGCAAAACAGAGGTTGCCAAAATAACCATCAGAGTACGGAGTTTCAAACAATTCCCTTTTTAATTTTGTTTTATTTTTTTTTACTTTCCTTTGCTAAAACATTACAGTTTGCAAAAGTTTTACCTGTACATAACTTTACCGCAGTCTGCTAAGAGACTGAATTATACACCGCAGTCTGTCTAACAGACTGAATTATACCGCAGTCTGTCTAACAGACTGAATTATACCGCAGTCTGCCAATACCTGTCAGACTGAATACCTTTTTTTACAACCTTAACAAAGGCAACCTCTTTTCTTTCAAAGAAAGAGGGGTCCTGGGACGTCTCCCACAGTTATGTACAACCTCATCTCCTACCCAAGGAGTGAAAAAAATCTCAAAAGTGAAATTCCCCTTTAAATAAAATCATAATCTAATGTGCAATGTAAAGGTTGGGAAAAGACAGGTAAAAGAATAAAGGTCAAAAAAGACACCGAATCCTCCTACCTGATTTCCTCCTTTAATTGACCCCACTTCTGGTACCAAGTTGTTGGGGTTAATTCAGCTATACACGAAACTCTCTTAGTTAGATGGATATTTTGCTAGAGCCACACCCTCTGTGATAGACAGGATCCCGGGAATCAGTCAAGAAGACAAGAGATGTGTTCTATAACCAATTCAAATTTTATTATACAGTCATATGCATTTATACCCCATTTTCATGTCGGTGGGGGCCTTGAGCATTAGTGACATAATTTGTTTTTCACAAGTTATAAACAGCTGTTTCTAGTTATAATCTTTCGTCATATAACGTATCACATATTTGATTAAAACCAGATATTTACAAATACCGATATATTGGACAATTAACAAGAACATTTCGAAATCAGTATTTTTCCAGCAAGAAGGATTTTATACAAATCCTTTTTCCGAGAAATAAAGATGAAATGCCAAATTCATTCTTTGTTCAAATTAACTCTTATATGGACAGCTAGGATAGATATCAAAATGGATATTTGCATCTACACTTACTGAATGGAGTCGCTGAACGCTCCCCATAGAAATTCATTGATTCAATGCGTCTCTGTGAGAAAATGCTGATTGGCACAGGGTTTTGCCACACATGCACAATAGCCTCCCAATGCTTTCCTATGGGTAAGCATGGTATTGGGTGAGACCATGAAGTTTGATAATCTCAGTCAAAGTGAAGAACACACTCTTATTACTTCAAAATAAAAAAGATAACATAATTTTTTTTACAGCTGTGTAACAGCATACATTCACCATTTCATTACCAAACGTGTCTTAATGTGTTGAGGTAGTTGGACTGAAACATGACTATATGCAATTGCATGTCTACTTAAAATATATGCGCTCTTTGGTCTACGAGTGTTTTCTTTCACATTAGAGTAATATTTTTTTTTCCAATTATCAACAATGTCAAAGGCAGCAGAGAGGTCTTCAAAAATAAATATATAAATATATGCGGACAGAAAAAACTGTCCTGGTAGAGTGGAAAGTAGCGAGTGAGCAAGGACTGTATTGAAGGGTTACCACCCGTACAACAAATTAGACACAAACCCACAACAAATCTCAACTAGTATAAATAAGCCCCCATATTGGCTTAGAAAATACAGTAAAAAGGAACGATACTAGATCCTAAACGTACCAGGAGATGACTTGTGAGAAAAGTATAAAGTAAAAATGTATAGTTGGGCTAAAAACAACAAATGACAATAGGAAAAATACTACCCCAATGGAAAAGGGCTGTGGACTTAGTGAAATACCAAAGCCTAAACAGAACCAGATATTCAATGGTAAAAGTTATAATAAATAAAAAAAACAAATATAAAAAGAGTCCAGGAAAAGTTATGCCCCTGCTAGTGAAGTGGGGCGCGAGTAGTGAACCAGTAAAATATCAAAATAATACATGCAAGATATAAAAATGGACAAAAGAAAAAAGCAACAACATATATAATGTCACATCAAAGCGTTACTCAAAGTAATAGGATTCAAACTGAGTAGAATGTCCCATTGAATAAAGTCCATAAAGTCACCATAGTAGAAACAGTTGTAGTAATGTCTTAATGCAACTTTGTGTCAGCTATCTGGATACACAACACCTGTTACTGAGTAACATGAGCTGTAGAATGTCCAAGGCTGATATTATATAACCTGCGGTATAAAATGGAAAATAGATGTCAAATAATCTGGTACTGACACATCATATGCCACAGTAAAAACAGAGCCAGGTAATATCAAATCACTCTTAGATCAAAGTGACAGATCGAAAGTGGCAGGATCTTCACTGTGATCTGAAATGTTAAATAAACAGCCACAGTGCTCTCTATTAAAACTTAATGGTTTATTTATAAAAAGATTAAAAACACTCACATAAGTTCAGTGATATCGGGCATGTATAGGATAATCTGGATCTGCAGGTTAAGGGGATAAAGTGGATCGGTGCTGATCATCCTCCAGCCGGCTCGAGAAGGTGATGTGCAGAGATTGATGGAAAAATCTTCGCGTGTGTTCCACTGTGTCCTAAGCCTGCGTTCCACTAGGACCCAATATCAGAATGATCGTACAGCAAATGCCGTAATGCCTTACGCGTTTCGTGACTCAACAATGTCACTTCATCAGAGGCTAATGGCTACATGGATCTAACTAGCATACATTTATTTAAACAAATACAAACAATCACCCGTAAAAAAAGTATTTTGTGTAAATAATAAAAATATAATAAAAAAACTAAACTTATAGGTACACAGCTTCCCAAGGTTATTTCCCAGCTGATAACCATATGACAAAACTGTATAAATGATAGGATGTTTTAGGGATTCTGCTGGTGTACCTAAAATAGAGGATAAAACATAGTCCAAATATTGTTTGATACTCAAAGAAATATACTGGTTTATATGCACTCACAAGTTCCAAATTGGTAAAGCGTTTTATGGGTGCCTCCCCACGATGTAGATGGAGGGTATTGTTAAGTGTCCCTCCTCGAGTGGTAGCCAGTGGGGTATCAGGGTCAGCAAGATGATCCAAAAAACTCAGACTAGATGAATACTTCAAAGGTAATTTATACACTCATAAAATCAGGAGGTGTACAAAATAGAAAGATAATAAAAACAAATATAAACAGGTCACCGGTCCTACGTGTTTCGTCCTTATGCAAAAGGACTTCCTCAGGGACCTCTTTCAATAAAAACAGCAGTTACATGTACAATAACGAACAAAACATCCTAAAAAACGCTACCACATAAGATCTTATTTAGGGCTAGCCCCTTCAAGTCATTGGTGGAATAGTGGGTGTCTTCCCTCTTCTAAACTTCCATTCGTTGCCCGGCATCTTTCTCCAGATGTATCTCCTTAACCGGAGATTTCAGATTCTTCCCGCATTATTCTTTGCCACTTCCGCGTTACGCTCTTGTCACGTGGCCAGTATGCGTTCCACACTCGGAAAAAAACATGGCCGTGCGTTCCATCGTAATCATAAGGGAATCCACTTTTATTTATACATATTGGTGATGCCCGGAAATCTGAACGAGAGGGCTATTAGATGTTACACACAAAACAACAGCAGTCATGATAAAAAATGTTAATATATCCTCTACATCTTACAATATTAATAAATCAACAGAAATTGAAATTGAATGCACCAACTTCCTATCCAAGTGTGCATTCAATATAATTATAAATCTATACAATATATATCACAAGATTTTATCTCTTATAGCATTAGTAGTTTAATATTTGTAGTCTCTTTTTCTAAGTTTAACCAATATTTAATAAATTTGTGACATAAAAGTGTATATAAAGGGACATTATCCTTAATTACACATCCATATTGCGTCTGACATAACCAATTGCTAATAACCAATCAAATGGGCCAATTAAATTCTTAGAGTGGTTATCCAAGTGGGGGAGGGGGGGGACGGGGAGGGGGGGGGGAAATATTGTATCTCTCTTTAACTCAATTAGTCCAAAAAAAGACTATGTCCATGTCTACATTTAACCCCCTTGGAGTGAGTGTACCCAATCTGTGAATCCAATATGACTCTCTTTGAGCTAATCGCTTTTCTATATTTCCCCCTCTCCAATGTGATCGAATTTGTTCCACCCCTATCCACCGTAGCCCTTTCAGAAAAAATTGTGGGCAACTGTTACAGTGGAGAGGGACTGAATGGGTATCAAGATTTTTCTTAATGTTATTAATGTGTTCAAGGAACCTCACTTTCAAACACCTCTTCGTGCCAGTTATGCCAACTTATTCATGGCTTTTTGGGAGTACCCCTTTATTGCATCCAACACTGACTGGGAAGCGAACCTGGTCACCTACAAAAGATATATAGATGATATATTTTTTATTTGGAAGGGCAGTGAGGAAAGCCTCATCTCTTTCTTTAGCTTTTTTAAACACAAACGATTGGGGTATTCGTTTGACTACAGAAAATAGCAGCAAGAGTGTACATTTTTTAGATCTCACCGTATACATAGAACAGGACCAAATTAAAACTAAATTCTATTTTAAGTCAGTAGACGTTAACAATTATATTTATCTCAACAGCTGCCATTTCTCCCCATGGCTTAGAAATATCCCTAGATCTCAATTTCTCCGAATGAGGATAAATTGTACAGATATGAGCACCTTTCAAAACCAAGCCACAAAAATAAAAAATCAATTCATAGAAAATGGGTATGAGGAAAACCCTTTACAAGAGATTTTGGAAATCGTAGAGAAAACAGATAGATCCCAACTTCTAAAATACAAACCAAAAGATAAGAAAGAAATTCTCAATATCCCGTTTATCTGTAATTACAATCAAAACAGCCGACAAATTAAACAAATTTAAAAAAAAACATTGGCCTATTCTAAGAAAAGACCCTATGCTACACACTATACTATCAGATGTACCAACAATCATACACAGAGGAGCTCAAAATCTAAAACTGAAATTAATGCATGATCATATCAGTGACAAAAAATCCAGCACCTTCTTTCATCAGGAAGGTTTTTTGGATGTGGTAATTGTCTGGCCCGTAGAAGCACCAAAGATGGAAAGAGACATCTGACAAAATTCCAAGACCCAAAGAACAAAAAAGAGTACAAAATAAAAGAAATGATCACATGCTTTTCGAAATGAGTAATCTACATACTGAAATGCCCCTGTAATTTAATGTACGTGGGAAGGACTAAAAGACCCCTACAAGTCAGAATAAATGAACACATACAAGACATTAGAAAAGGGTTTGAGAAACACAGCGTCTCAACACATTTTAAAGAAACACATGAAAGTAATCCTCAAGGTTTGGAATTTTTTGGTATACAGAAAGTAAATCTAAACTGGCGGGGGGAGGACGAGATCAAAAAGCTAGGAAAAATTGAGACCAAATGGATTTTTAACCTCAGCACCCTGATTCCATTTGGTCTCAATGCCGACTTCGAATTACGTCACTTTTTATAATTTTTTCCCCCTTTTCACTGTATGAGAATCTTTGTCAGTGTGTATTAGGGGCTTTGAGGACAGGTGTTAATCCATACCTGCCAAGTGACCCTATGTAGGGGGAACAGTCTCTATTCTGCTCTTTGTCAGTGTGTATCAGGGGCTTTGAGGACAGGTGTCAATCCATACCTGCCAAGTGATCATATGTAGGGGTAACAGTCTCTATTCTGCTCTGTGTCAGTGTGTATCATGGTCTCTGAGGATGGGGAACAGTCTCTATTCTGCTCTGTGTCAGTGTGTATCAGGGGCTTTGAGGACAGGTGTCAATCCATACCTGCCAAGTGACTCTATGTAAGGGGAACAGTCCCTATTCTGCTCTGTGTCAGTGTGTATCAGGGTCTCTGAGGACCGGTGTCAATCCATATGTCAAGGTGTCAATCCATATGTCAAGGTGTCAATATGTCATATGTCAGGTGTCAATCCATATCCAATCTTTTTTTACACAATATAATATCGATCATCCTAAAATTAGGAGGAGTTTGTGTAAATATTGGCCAATATTGTTGGAGGACCCCATTTTGGGAGAACATTTGCCTAAGAAACCAAAAATTATATATAGGAAAAAACAAAATCTAAAAAATTTATTAGCACCAAGTTACACCTTAAAGAGCGGTTTTAAAAACAAATAGAGTGCAAAAGGTTTCAAGGGATGCAAGAACTGTAAAGCTTGCTCACAGGTTAATACTGACAAAGCCATGTTGTATACTAGCTCCACTACTGGGAAACAGTTTTTTATTAAATCAGAGATTGGCTGCCGCTCGAATTTTGTGGTGTATTTGCTCCAGTGCCCGTGCGGCAGCCAGTACGTTGGACGAACGAAGAGGTGTTTGAAAGTGAGGTTCCTTGAACACATTAATAGCATTAAGAAAAATCTTGATACCCATTCAGTCCCTCTCCACTGTAACAGTTGCCCACATTTTTTTCTGAAAGGGCTACGGTGCATAGGGGTGGAACAAATTCGATCACATTGGAGAGGGGGAAATATAGAAAAGCGATTAACTCAAAGAGAGTCATATTGGATTCACAGATTGGGTACCCTCACTCCAAGGGGGTTAAATGTAGACATGGACATAGTCTGTTTTTTGGACTAATTGAGTTAAAGAGAGATACAATATCCCCCCCCTCCCCCCCCCCCACTTGGATAACCACTCTAAGAATTTAATTGGGCCATTTGATTGGTTATTAGCAATTGGTTATATCAGACGCAATATGGATGTGTAATTAAGGATAATGTCACTTTATATACACTTTTATGTCACAAATGTATTAACTATTGGTTAAACTTAGAAAAAGAGACTACAAATATTAAACTACTAATGCTATAAGAGATAAAATCTTGTGATATATATTGTATAGATTTATAATTATATTGAATGCACACTTGGATAGGAAGTTGGTGCATTCAATTTCAATTTCTGTTGATTTATTAATATTGTAAGATGTAGAGGATATATTACATTTTTTTATCATGACTGCTGTTGTTTTGTGTGTAACATCTAATAGCCCTCTCGTTCAGATTTCCGGGCATCACCAATATGTATAAATAAAAGTGGATTCCCTTATGATTACGATGGAACGCACGGCCATGTTTTTTTCCGAGTGTGGAACGCATACTGGTCACGTGACAAGAGCGTAACGCGTGACGTATGCGGAAGTGGCAAAGAATAATGCGGGAAGAATCTGAAATCTCCGGTTAAGGAGATACATCTGGAGAAAGATGCCGGGCAACGAATGGAAGTTTAGAAGAGGGAAGACACCCACTATTCCACCAATGACTTGAAGGGGCTAGCCCTGAATAAGATCTTATGTGGTAGCGTTTTTTAGGATGTTTTGTTCGTTATTGTACATGTAACTGCTGTTTTTATTGAAAGAGGTCCCTGAGGAAGTCCTTTTGCATAAGGACGAAACGCGTAGGACCGGTGACCTGTTTATATTTGTTTTTATTATCTTTCTATTTTGTACACCTCCTGATTTTATGAGTGTATAAATTACCTTTGAAGTATTCATCTGGTTGGAGTTTTTTGGATCATCTTGCTGACCCTGATACCCCACTGGCTACCACTTGAGGAGGGACACTTAACAATACCCCCCATATACATCGTGGGGAGGCACCCATAAAACGCTTTACCAATTTGGAACTTGTGAGTGCATATAAACCAGTATATTTCTTTGAGTATCAAACAATATTTGCACTATGTTTTATCCTCTATTTTAGGTACCAGCAGAATCCCTAAAACATCCTATCCTTTATATAGCATACATTTATTGCACATAAATCCACCATATATGGGCGACAGCTGTAGCTAGATTGAAGCGGACCAAGGAGAGCATGCCACATGGGTAAAGACAAGTCATTCCAGAAGCTTTGATGAGGAATAGGGGAGCAGAGATATGGGACAGCATTTAGGCAGGGAATGCAGGTCAAGAGATGGCATCTTTAGGACAGGTGAGGCAGTAGCATGTTTAAGGGTTCCAGGCAGGGCCGGACTGGGAACAAAAAGCAGCCCTGGAAAAAAGTTCAATACCAGCCCCATAATGCATCGCGCCAGCATAGTGCGCAGATATGAAGGCGGAAAAAAACAAAAAACTTACAACTGAAAACTATCACTCAAACGTGAAAGAAAGCACTTATAGGGCTTCAAAATAAACAAAAGAGCGGATTTGTTATAAGTAGAAGAACATTTACATATAATCAATGTTTCAGCCCAACTACCTTCACATATTAAGGAACGTTTCATAATTGGACTGAAATTGTGAATGTATCTTATTGCACAGCAGTATAAAAATGACGTTATCTTGTTCATTTTGACATAACGAGAGTGTGCTTTCACTTTGGCTGACAACTGGATAATCTCAGTCAACACCAATTCAATTCCCATAGGAAAGCATTGGGAGGCTATTGCGCATGTGCGGCAAAACGCTGCGCTTCACCGCACCAATCAGCATCTCCTCATAGAAATGCATTGCATCAGTGCATCTCTATGGGGAGCTTTCAGCGTGGAGATGCTCAACATAGGTAGTGCACACTGTGCAGCACTGGACTAAGAAGCAGCTCTAGTGGCCGTCTGAGTGACTGTCACTAAAGATGTTCCTAGGCAGCAATGTAAACACTGCCTTTTCTCTGAAAAGGTAGCATTTACAGTGATCAGCCTACAGGGACAGGCTATAGACACCAGAACCACTACATTAAACTGTAGAAGTTCTGGTGACGTTAGTGTCCTTTTAATACGAAGTCTTTCTCTTACCGGTCAACTCTAAATTACAGGGAGAGCAGGAGACACAAGTGAAGATGCATTTTGTTTGTGTCTTTCTCCCCCAAGCCCCTTTCATGTGTCTCTTAGCCAAAGCCCCTTTGTCGCTTTCTCCCCTTCCCTAGCCCTTCTGTCTCTTTCCGAAATGCAGCACTTCTGTGTGTCTCTTTTGACACAGCTCCTCTGTGTGTCTCATTCTCCCCTTCCCACAGCTCCTCTGTGTGTCTCATTCTCCCCTTCCCCAGCCCTTCTATGTGTCCCCTGTTCCCCTTTCCCAGCCCCTCTGTCTCTTTCTCCCCAGACCCCTCCATGTGTCTTTTTACTCCCCTGCCCCTCCACGTGTCTCATTCCACCTCCTCTAGCCTTACATGTGTATCATTACCCCCTCCACCCTTCCATGCTTCTAATTTCATCCCCCAGACATCCATGTCTCTCAATCCATCCCCCCAGCCCTCCATGTGTCTCATTAGCCCCCCATGTGTCCCTATAGCCCCCTCCCAGCCCTCCATGTGTCTCATTCCACCCCCTCCAGCCTTACATGTGTCTCATTAGCCCCCATCCATCCATCCATGTTTCTCAATCCATCCCCCCAGCCCTCTATGTGTCTCAGTCCATTCCCCCAGTCCTCTATGTGTCTCATTACCCCCCAGACCTCCATGTGCCTAATTATCTCCCTCAGTCCCTCCATAGGTACTTATAGCCCCTCCCAGCACTCCATGCTTTCCTATACCCCCTCCCAGCCCTTCATGTGTCCCTATTAACCCCAACCAGCCCCCATGTGCCCTATTAGTTGCACCCAACCCCCATGTGTCCCATTAGTTCCCCCCCAGGTGTCCCATTAGTTCCCCACTAGCCCCCATGTGTCCCATTAGTTAGTATTTTGAAGGAACATTGTGATGAAAGTAGAAAACTCTGCACTGCCACCCGTACTGTTAGATTGTCTTGGGATGTGAATGAATTGAAGTCCACCAAGGATAACGAAGCTGGGGTAGCAGAGTGGGAGGGAGAGAGCCATGTTTATGTTAATGCCAGTAAGTTTAGGGAATTTGAGATGATTAACTCATGGACAGCAGTTGATTTAGGGAATGCTGCCCATAGAGCGCTCATTCCAAAGGGCAGTGTGAAAAGAGAGCTTCCAGGGAGAGTTAATTGGGATGGTTATAAGATTGGTGGGGTTTCAGGTGTTGGCACAAGGTAGGTTAGCAGAGGAGGGACCAGGGTTTGGGCAGAATGCTCTAGCTACCAGGAGCAGTTGGATAGAAAGGAGGAGAAGATGGGAGGAGGATTTCAATGTTTGTGGTGAGAGCGTGTATTCTCTGTGTTTATATCACCACGGATGGCACACGCATTCATTACATGTAAGTGCAATATGGCTCAGAGCCACATTCATTTGTCTGATCATTATCCCCACAATGCTCAGTCAGCAGCATCATTTAAGCCAAAGCGACCCTTACTTTGTTTGCATACAGCTGTACATGTCTTTAGATCTCAAATTCCCAGTTACTTTTTCTTCATATGTTTGAAGTTTAAATTCATTCCAAGACGTGTTATGTGGTAAGAGGGTGTCCATTAATTAGCAAAGATAATAAGTAGGAAAAATGCCTCTTCTCTCATCATGGATATTCCCCTTTGTTTAGTTTATTGTTTTATAAAAAGATTCCTGCAAATGCATTTCTACCAGAATGGCTCTTTTTGCCGTGGGGAATGGCTTGTTACTAAAATACTCATTGCAGCTTTATTTGATTTTGTGTTGGTGGGGCAATCTCTCCTCTTTTTCCATTTTGGATGGGAAGCACGTCACTGCAAATAACCATCCCCACCTCCTTCTAAAAAAGAAAAACAACATGTCATAGAAATCAAGTTAGTAAAACAATAATGTCCCGAGTTTGGGAGCCGCTGCAGGCTAACATTTATATTACAATAAGGTTTATTTATATGCTGGTGAATTTTCCAGTTTTAGAAATCACTGAGAAGAAATGACTGCAATAAGCTGCAATTGCTCCGGTTTCTCAAATAAAAGTAAGTGTTGATGGTCTGTGGAGTGCCGATAAGCAGAACCCAAGCCATGTTAGTGATATCTTATCATTTGTATGTAATAATGCTGCACGCTCGCAGACTATCTACATTTACAGTTTTTTTACAGGTGTTGATTGGTTTTACTTTATTAGTAATTTTTATATTCGTTTTTATTTGCCTGTGAACTTTGAACTGTGTAAACGGAGACTTAAATATGACAAAATTAAGAGAAAGTGTTATAACAAATTCTATAAAAATCTTGCCCAAAGGGCCGGGGAACATGAGCCATGAACTAAATGGCTTGATAAAAAAAATCCAGGGGATTGGCTTACTGGACTCTGGAGTGAGAATTAGTGATGAAACACTGTTTAGTGTTGGTGATAAAATTGAAATACTTCTTGTCTGAATTAAAGACAGAAAATTGATTTGCGTAACTTTCATTTTTGGGATTCATGGAATAGGGATGAGATGGCGAATCTGCAAGGGCCATCGTCAGTGACTCAACGTTCGCCACTGAAGACAACCATAATAGGAGGACCTGCCTGGGAACAGGGCGTGCCCACCCAGCATGTACGATGATTTACTAACAGAAGTCAACTAGCCCTCTCTGATAGTAAATATGTTGGTTTTATGTTCTGATTTCCAAGTATTACTCATTTAGTAGTTATGGTGGAATTATAGCTGTTTGGTAAATTGAGCTGTAGGTGTTACAACTTAATTATCCACCTTACGCGACTCACTGTTTACTAAATAAACATTTATGTTTTAAAAATTAGCTATTCTTGGCCAGGTAGGTATAATCGTCCTTGATTTAAAAAAAGTGCCATGAAGCTTATTTAACACGCTCTATATATGCAATTACATAAGTTATTTTTCTTTTTTATTTCTACAGTTTAAATTAAATAGAACACCTTCCCGGTGGCCTTGAAGAATTCAATGTTAGTAACACAAAGCTTTGCTTATCTTTTCCACGCAGTTACATTAATATTTTTATCCCCATCTGTCGATTTTTAGAAAATTCACAGGTCATGGCTGCTACCACATAACATAAAACCTGCTGATTCAAACAAAACTTTCCATCGACTCTGTATTTTAGTGAAAAATTTGAAGTTTTCTATGAAAGTAATGTGACACAATTAAAATGCTGAAGAGGATGAAATGTTAGCAACACTTGGCATTGTGTGAGCATTGACAAAGTGACTGAAGTGACTGATTGAAAAGACTATAATTTAGCAGGTAGCCAAACCATATTGTACGTATCGGTTCCAAATGATGCTATGTAATGTGGAGGCTGCAGAGAGCTGGTCTGCAGCTTTTGAAAGTTGTTTTTTGAGTCTAGTCACATTTTCTCAATTATAAATTAATCTCGCATTCGTAGAACACAGCCCTCACCCTTGCTAACCAGTCCTACCTTTCTTGTCTCAAAAGCCCATGCTCCTACAATCCCAGGAATCTCTTTGAAACCTTTAATTCTATTCGTAACCCTGCTTCCTCAATTCCAACTCTCTCCTCAACCCTTTCAGCACTACTGAGAGCGCTCTGATTCAAGTTACAAATCATCTAATTGCGGTTAAATCCAAAGGCCACTACTCTATACTAATTCTTCTTGACCTCTTTGCTGTCTTCAACACTGTTGATCGTGGCCTCCTTCTCCAAACTCTTCAATCTCTTAGTCTCTGTGACACAGCTCTTTGTCTTGGCGTTATCTTTGATCCTGGCCTCACCTTTGCCACTCACATCCAGTCTGTTGCAAAAACCTGCTGATTCCAATTTCAAAACATTGCTTACGTCTGCCCCGTCTTACGCAAGATGCTTCCAAAGAGCTTGTTCTTGCATAATTTCTCATGGATCACTTTAATTCTCTCCTAATTGTTCTGCCTTCATACGGCCAGTAACGATTTCTGCCGCCAGGCTGGTCTTTTTCTCCTGTTGCTTCTCTCACACCTCACTCTTCTGTCAATCCTCACAATGGCTTCCTGTGTCCTACAGGAGTTAATTCAAAATACTATCCCTTACCAATAAGGCACTGAACAATCCTAGTTCCTGTTAAATTTCCTCACTAATTTGTAGGCCTGCCCATTCTCAGTCTCTCCGCTCTGCTGGTGACCTTCTCCTGTCTCCTTCTCGCACACGTTAGATGCACTGTGTAGGTTGCAGTTAGTTATACTGGGTGGGTTTATATTATTAAAGGGACACTCCAGGCTCCCACACACGTTAGGTGCACTGTGTAGGTTAGGTTACAGTTAGTTATACTGGGTGGGTTTATATTATTAAAGGAACACTCCAGGCTCCCACACACGTTAGATGCACTGTGTAGGTTAGGTTACAGTTAGTTATACTGGGTGGGTTTATATTATTAAAGGGATACTCCAGACTCCCACACAAGTTAGGTGCACTGTGTAGGTTAGGTTACAGTTAGTTATACTGGGTGGGTTTATATTATTAAAGTGACACTCCAGGCTCCCACACACGTTAGATGCACTGTGTAGGTTAGGTTACAGTTAGTTATACAGCGTGGGTTTATATTATTAAAGGGACACTCCAGGCTCCCACACACGTTAGATGCACTGTGTAGGTTAGCTTACAGTTAGTTATACTGGGTGGGTTTATATTATTAAAGGGACACTCCAGGCTCCCACACACGTTAGGTGCACTGTGTAGGTTAGGATACAGTTATACTGGGTGGGTTTATATTATTAAAGAGACACTCCAGGCTCCCACACACGTTAGATGCACTGTGTAGGTTAGGTTACAGTTAGTTATACTGGGTGGGTTTATATTATTAAAGGGACACTCCAGGCTCCCACACACGTTAGGTGCACTGTGTAGGTTTAGTTACAGTTAGTTATACTGGTTGGGTTTATATTATTAAAGGGACACTCCAGGCTCCCACACACGTTAGGTGCACTGTGTAGGTTAGGTTACAGTAAGCTATACTGGGTGGGTTTATATTATTAAAGGGACACTCCAGGCTCCCACACACGTTAGATACACTGTGTAGGTTAGGTTACAGTTAGTTATACTGGGTGGGTTTATATTATTTAAGAGATACTCCAGGCTCCCACACACGTTAGGTGCACTGTGTAGGTTAGGTTACAGCTAGTTATACTGGGTGGGTTTATATTATTAAAGGGACACTCCAGGCTCCCACACACGTTAGATGCACTGTGTAGGTTAGGTTACAGTTAGTTATATCGGGTGGGTTTATATTATTAAAGAGACACTCCAGGCTCCCACACACGTTAGATGCATTGTGTAGGTTAGGTTACAGTTAGTTATACTGGGTGGGTTTATATTAATAAAGGGACACTCCAGGCTCCCACACACGTTAGGTGCACTGTGGAGGTTAGGTTACCATTAGTTATACTGGGTGGGTTTATATTATTAAAGGGACACTCCAGGCACCAATACACGTTAGGTGCACTGTGTAGGTTAGGTTACAGTTAGTTATACTGGGTGGGTTTACATTATTAAAGGGACACTCCAGGCTCCCACACGTTAGATACACTGTGTAGGTTAGGTTACAGTTAGTTATATCGGGTGGGTTTATATTATTAAAGGGACACTCCAGGCTCCCACACATGTTAGATGCACTGTGTAGGTTAGGTTACAGTTAGTTATACTGGGTGGGTTTATTTTATTAAAGGGACACTCCAGGATCCCACACACGTTAGATGCACTGTGTAGGTTAGGTTACAGTTAGTTATACTGGGTGGGTTTATATTATTAAAGAGACACTCCGGGCTCCGACACACGTTAGATGCACTGTGTAGGTTAGGTTACAGTTAGTTATACTGGGTGGGTTTATATTATTAAAGAGACACTCCGGGCTCCCACACACGTTAGGTGCACTGTGTAGGTTAGGTTACAGTTAGTTATACTGGGTGGGTTTACATTATTAAAGGGACACTCCAGGCTCCCACACGTTAGATACACTGTGTAGGTTAGGTTACAGTTAGTTATACTGGGTGGGTTTATATTATTAAAGGGACACTCCAGGCTCCCACACATGTTAGATGCACTGTGTAGGTTAGGTTACAGTTAGTTATACTGGGTGGGTTTATTTTATTAAAGGGACACTCCAGGATCCCACACACGTTAGATGCACTGTGTAGGTTAGGTTACAGTTAGTTATACTGGGTGGGTTTATATTATTAAAGAGACACTCCGGGCTCCGACACACGTTAGATGCACTGTGTAGGTTAGGTTACAGTTAGTTATACTGGGTGGGTTTATATTATTAAAGAGACACTCCGGGCTCCCACACACGTTAGGTGCACTGTGTAGGTTAGGTTACAGTTAGTTATACTGGGTGGGTTTATATTATTAAAGGGACACTCCAGGCTCCCATACACGTTAGGTGCACTGTGTAGGTTAGGTTACAGTTAGTTATACTGGGTGGGTTTATATTATTAAAGAGACACTCCGGGCTCCGACACACGTTAGATGCACTGTGTAGGTTAGGTTACAGTTTGTTATACTGGGTGGGTTTATATTATTAAAGGGACACTCCAGGCTCCCATACACGTTAGGTGCACTGTGTAGGTTAGGTTACAGTTAGTTATACTGGGTGGGTTTATATTATTAAAGGAACACTCCAGGCTCCCACACACGTTAGATGCACTGTGTAGGTTAGGTTACAGTTAGTTATACTGGGTGGGTTTATATTATTAAAGGGATACTCCAGACTCCCACACAAGTTAGGTGCACTGTGTAGGTTAGGTTACAGTTAGTTATACTGGGTGGGTTTATATTATTAAAGTGACACTCCAGGCTCCCACACACGTTAGATGCACTGTGTAGGTTAGGTTACAGTTAGTTATACAGCGTGGGTTTATATTATTAAAGGGACACTCCAGGCTCCCACACACGTTAGATGCACTGTGTAGGTTAGGTTACAGTTATACTGGGTGGGTTTATATTATTAAAGAGACACTCCAGGCTCCCACACACGTTAGATGCACTGTGTAGGTTAGGTTACAGTTAGTTATACTGGGTGGGTTTATATTATTAAAGGGACACTCCAGGCTCCCACACACGTTAGGTGCACTGTGTAGGTTTAGTTACAGTTAGTTATACTGGTTGGGTTTATATTATTAAAGGGACACTCCAGGCTCCCACACACGTTAGGTGCACTGTGTAGGTTAGGTTACAGTAAGCTATACTGGGTGGGTTTATATTATTAAAGGGACACTCCAGGCTCCCACACACGTTAGATACACTGTGTAGGTTAGGTTACAGTTAGTTATACTGGGTGGGTTTATATTATTTAAGAGATACTCCAGGCTCCCACACACGTTAGGTGCACTGTGTAGGTTAGGTTACAGCTAGTTATACTGGGTGGGTTTATATTATTAAAGGGACACTCCAGGCTCCCACACACGTTAGATGCACTGTGTAGGTTAGGTTACAGTTAGTTATATCGGGTGGGTTTATATTATTAAAGAGACACTCCAGGCTCCCACACACGTTAGATGCATTGTGTAGGTTAGGTTACAGTTAGTTATACTGGGTGGGTTTTGTTACGGAACGCAGTATATTAGTCCACGATATCCGTTGGTATCCTCAGGAAATCCACAGTCAAGACAGAAAGCACGGCAATATTCCCCATCCTCCCAATAACCGGACGAAACACAGTTTGGGAGTCAACTGAACTCGGTTTATTCACAGGCAGTATATTTATACAGTTCCCCGTGCAAGGGGTTTCCCGACAGTAATTCCAGGGGATTTCTCCCACCATGCATCGTGACTTTCCCAACAGGCCCCGCTGCACGAGGGAGATACTCCCTCTAAAATGGACGACTAAGTGGATTATCTCCTCGTGCAGCGAAACCGACAATTTACATTAAAATACAGAAATCACACATTATTCGGTACTTTGCAATAGTTGAACGTTCGGTAGATAGCTGGGGTCGGAGCGCACACTTTGGGAGAATACCGCTCCGATCCCAGCTGAATTGACCGAACGCCGCACATAATACAACAAAACATTAAAGTGAGTTTAAAAGCACCGAATAAATACGGGACATACAATGGACCGAACGCGGGACTCCCGAACGTGCTGGAAGTCCAGCGGCGTTCAGATCATCGAGTAGCCGTTTCTAGTTCCAGGCTCTCGACGACCGAACACCGCGGTAGGGACAAAGGATCCAAGATGGCCGACCGCCGCATGGTCGGTAGTGGATCGACGGCCACCTCGGAGAGCCCTTAATCCCCGATTGCAACAAGGTTGCAATCGGCGAATTGGTACCACACGACTTGGGAATGTGTGGTCGACCTGGGGAGCCCGGATTCGTACGGCGAACGGCCAGGATAGCCGTGTTTCGTCGTATGACTGCTTGGTGCGCTGGCCGCATACGGCGGCCAGCCTGCGAACGGCCACAACACGGTACATACACAGGTTAAAATACACAGTACATATCCAGCCTACGGACAACCTTTAATAACTACAGTCCAGAAGTGGCTAGTTTTGCCACACTGCTCCCCCAGAACCAAGCCGGCATACACAGTCTGATCCAAACGGATCGGCTTGGGGATGTCCGGGAGAGTACTCACAGATCACTTCTCGAGTTCAGTCTGTCTAGATAACCCGTCAGCGTTACCGTTTTGTTTTCCTGGCCGGTAATGGATAGTAAAGTCAAAGGGCTGCAGCGCCAAGCTCCAGCGCAGCAGCCTGGCATTGTCTCCAGACACACGGTTTAGCCACACTAACGGGTTGTGATCTGTGAGTAAAGAAAAAGGTTGTCCGTACAAATAGGGCTGTAACTTTTTAAGGGCCCACACCACGGCCAGGCATTCTTTCTCGATGGCGGCGTAGCTTACTTCGCGGGGTAACAACTTGCGGCTTAAGTAGGCTACGGGATGTTCTCCGCCATCGGCTCCCACTTGGCTCAGCACTGCCCCCAATCCAAACATTGAAGCGTCTGTGTGGACAAGAAATCTTTTAGTTGGATCAGGAGCCATTAACACAGGAGCATTAGTTAGTGCGGTCTTGAGCTGTTGGAATGCCTGCTCACACTCTGGGGCCCAGACAACCAGTCGGGGAAGGTTCTTTTTGGTCAGGTTCGTCAGGGGTTTGGCCAGAGTACTGTAGTCGGGTACAAATTTCCTATAATACCCTGCAGTCCCTAAAAACGCTAGCACCTGGGTTTTGGTCCTGGGGGTAGGCCACTTGGCCACGGCCTCAATTTTGGCTGGCTCGGGTCTCTGCTGCCCACACCCTACTCGGTGTCCTAGATACTGCACCTCGGCCATCCCTATGTGGCACTTACTCGGTTTCAGCGTTAACCCCGCTCCCCCAATACGATCTAGGATCGCCCCTATATGTTGGAGGTGGTCCTCCCAAGTCTGGCTGAAGATGGCTATGTCGTCCAGGTAGGCACAGGCATAGTCTTGGAAGCCGTCCAGTAGCCGATCTACCATCCGCTGAAACGTAGCCGGAGCGTTTTTCATCCCGAAGGGCATGACCTTGAACTGGTACAGGCCAAACGGGGTGACGAACGCCGACTTGGGGATGGCATCATCGGCTAGAGGAATCTGCCAGTATCCCTTACATAAGTCAATTGTAGTGAGATACTGGCCTCGTGCCATTTTATCTAGCAGTTCGTCTATACGGGGCATCGGGTAGGCGTCAGACACGGTCTTGTCATTCAGCCTCCGGTAGTCAACGCAGAATCGGGTTGTGCCGTCCTTTTTAGGCACCAGGACTACCGGTGATGCCCAGGGGCTATCTGAGGGTTCGATAACCCCTAACTGCAGCATTTCATCCAGCTCGGCCTTCATATGAGTCCGGACGGATTCCGGGACCCTATACGGGGCCTGCCGCATAGGTAGCTGTCCCGGGGTTTCAACTCGGTGGGTGGCCAGCGGAGTGTACCCAGGTAAATTAGAGAACGTAGCCCCTTTAGCCACGATCAGCTCCTGTATCTGGGCACGCTCGCGAGGGCTTAGCCGCTCCCCCAGTTGAACCCCCCGGGAGGGCTCTACCGGCTCTTCCTGTTCTAGCAGATCAGGTAGTGGTAAGTTCTCCTGATCTTCTAGGGCTGAGGCACAGATTGCCGTCACATCCTCTATCCGCTCGTGGTAGGGTTTGAGCAGGTTGACGTGAAGCATGCGTCTCTTCCCTACCCCGGAGCAGGGGCCAATCACATAGGTAGTGTCGCATCGCTGCTCCACTACCTGGTATGGGCCTTGCCAGACGGCCTGCAGCTTATCTGTGCGGACAGGTTTTAAAATTAAAACCTTCTGCCCCACTTGAAAGCTGCGGTCCCTGGCTCCCCTATCGTACCATCGCCGCTGACGTTGTTGGGCCGCCTGGAGGTTGGTGTGTACGGCCTGAGTTAGCGCCTCCAGTCGGTCTCGGAACTCCAGCACGTACGATACTATAGGGGTTTCACTAGCGATACTCTCCCCCTCCCAGTGCTCCCTAATCAAGTTTAAAGGTCCCCGTACTCTTCTCCCGAACAGTAGTTCGAAGGGGGAGAACCCAGTCGATTCTTGGGGAACCTCTCTATACGCAAAGAGCAGGTGAGGTAGAAACCTCTCCCAGTCTTTGTGGGTTTCCCCGAACGTCCGAAGCATCTGCTTCAGCGTCCCATTAAAGCGTTCACATAGTCCATTGGACTGGGGGTGGTAGGCTGAATTGACTATGGGCTTAATGCCACACACTTTCCACATCTGTTGGGAAACCTCAGCAGTAAATTGGGTGCCCCGGTCAGATATTATCTCCTGGGGGAACCCTACTCGGGAAAATACTTTTATCAGAGCTTCCGCCACGGTTTCCGCGTGAATGTTAGAGAGGGCGACTGCTTCGGGATATCGGGTGGCGTAGTCCACCACAGTTAAAATGTATTTCTTCCCAGAAGGACTGGGTTTTGGCAGGGGCCCTACTATATCTACGGCGACCCTGCTGAAGGGTTTGGCGATAATGGGGAGGGGGCATAACTTGGCCTTGTGGCGATCTCCTCGTTTTCCTACCCTCTGGCAGACGTCGCAGGACGTGCAATACTGTCGCACATCCTGTGAGATCCCGGGCCAGAAGAACGCGTGTGTTAGGCGGTACCGGGTACGGGTCATCCCTAAGTGTCCTGATAAGGGGATATCGTGAGCAATTCTGAGCAGCTCCTGCCTATACTTCCGGGGTACCACTAGTTGTTTGTTCGTCAAAGTGACGGACCCCCCCACATCCTTGGCCGTGATACGGTACAGTAACTCTTTTTCCCACGTGTAATGCTCCCCCTCTATCCCGGTCTGGGCAGCTTGTGCCCGGTCCCTATAGACTTGTAGAGTGGGATCGGTCTGTACCTCGGTGATAAAGGTAGTCGGGGTATCCCAGGATATGGAAGTCGGGTGAGGGTCGTGGTCTCTTACCTGAGCCTCAGAGTGTATCGGTGTAGCCGTGGTGCGTGCCTGTTGCCGTGTGGTTACGGGATGGGCTTCCTGGTAGGGTGCCTGCGGAACAAAGGCAGAGGTCATCTGACCCAAATCATTCCCTAACACAACATCTGCTGGTAAGTTCTGCATTAGGCCCACTTCCACTGTCCCCTCTCCCGCACCCCAGTTCAAATGTACTTTCGCCGTGGGTAGTCGGTATACAGCTCCCCCGGCTACCCGAACGGCCACAGATCCGCCGGTATGCGTGCCCTCCGAAACCAAATGGGGGGCTACCAGGGTTAAGGTAGCTCCCGAATCTCGCAGACCCTGCACTTCGGTTCCTTCAAGAGTTACCAGTTGTCGGTGATGCTGCCGGTTATCAGTGGCTCGGACCGACATGACTTCGTGCAAAATGCCCAGAGGTTCCTCTGCCTGCACACTCCATAAATCCTGAGTGGCGGGGTCCCTCTGGTAATGGTGAGCAGCCGCCCTGGGTGCGGGGTTTGGACGGCCCTGATTCCAGGTGGGCCTGCTGCGATTCTGGGTGCATTCTCGGGCCATATGCCCCCATTGTTTGCAGGAATGGCATTGGATGTTGGCCCGCCCGTTGTATCTGGACGGTGGCGGTATCTGTCCTTGTGAGGGACGGAACGGGGCAGCGGTGGGTGCTAGGGGTGTTGTGGCGCTAGGGAGTCCTGGGGGTCGGGAGTAGCTTTTGGCTACGGGTCCCTGGGGTCTCCGGGCATCAAAATGTTGATCGGCCAATCTAGCCGCTTCCGTTAGGGTAAGGGGTTTCCTATCCCGTACCCATTCTTGCGTCTCCGGAGATAATCCATTAAAAAATTGTTCCAGCAACATCAGCTGGCGCAATTCCTCCATGGTGGTGGCGTTGCTGGCCTGGATCCACCCTTGGGAGGCTTGATCCAATTTGTGTGCCCATTCTGCGTGCGAATCTCGCTCTGGTTTGCGTAAGTGTCGGAACTTGCGCCGGTATGCCTCTGGGCTAATGGCATACCTCTCCAAGATTGCACGCTTTACTTTGGCATAATCTTTGCTGTCCTCACTGGGTACAGCACGGTACGCTTCGGCTGCCCGACCTGCTAGTTTGCTTGCTAGCAGTTGCACCCATACGGACCGTTCTAGCTCATGCAGATCACACAGTCTTTCAAAGTCCTGCAAGTACCCGTCTATCTCGTCCTTTTCCTCGCAAAAAGCCCTGAAGGCCTGGTACGGGATCTTGGGCTTGACTGGGTTGTAAAGGGACCCTGGGTTTGACTCGGTTCGAGCCAGGGTGTGTTGCGGGCTGTGTGCCATAACATATTCCTGCACATTTGCCATTACCATATTTAACATGGCATCTGATATCGGTTGCGGCAAAAACGCTAGCCTGGTCCTCATCTCTCTTTCATAGAGCGTTTCCTCCATAACTACCGGGGGGGTAGCGCTGCGGGCTTGGTCTCCCTCCATCAGCTCGGCAATGATTGTCGCCTTGTTTTTGCTGCTGGCTACTTTCCCTCTGGCTTCCAGTAGTTCCTTTAACGTCTGTCGCTTTAGTATGGTATAGTCAATATCCATACGAATTGCCTTTGCTTTCCTCGTTCGGTAGTTCCAGTTACACGAACTCCGTTTTTCGGCTGTAAGGTTCGGATCCCACCGCTGCCACCAATTGTTACGGAACGCAGTATATTAGTCCACGATATCCGTTGGTATCCTCAGGAAATCCACAGTCAAGACAGAAAGCACGGCAATATTCCCCATCCTCCCAATAACCGGACGAAACACAGTTTGGGAGTCAACTGAACTCGGTTTATTCACAGGCAGTATATTTATACAGTTCCCCGTGCAAGGGGTTTCCCGACAGTAATTCCAGGGGATTTCTCCCACCATGCATCGTGACTTTCCCAACAGGCCCCGCTGCACGAGGGAGATACTCCCTCTAAAATGGACGACTAAGTGGATTATCTCCTCGTGCAGCGAAACCGACAATTTACATTAAAATACAGAAATCACACATTATTCGGTACTTTGCAATAGTTGAACGTTCGGTAGATAGCTGGGGTCGGAGCGCACACTTTGGGAGAATACCGCTCCGATCCCAGCTGAATTGACCGAACGCCGCACATAATACAACAAAACATTAAAGTGAGTTTAAAAGCACCGAATAAATACGGGACATACAATGGACCGAACGCGGGACTCCCGAACGTGCTGGAAGTCCAGCGGCGTTCAGATCATCGAGTAGCCGTTTCTAGTTCCAGGCTCTCGACGACCGAACACCGCGGTAGGGACAAAGGATCCAAGATGGCCGACCGCCGCATGGTCGGTAGTGGATCGACGGCCACCTCGGAGAGCCCTTAATCCCCGATTGCAACAAGGTTGCAATCGGTGAATTGGTACCACACGACTTGGGAATGTGTGGTCGACCTGGGGAGCCCGGATTCGTACGGCGAACGGCCAGGATAGCCGTGTTTCGTCGTATGACTGCTTGGTGCGCTGGCCGCATACGGCGGCCAGCCTGCGAACGGCCACAACACGGTACATACACAGGTTAAAATACACAGTACATATCCAGCCTACGGACAACCTTTAATAACTACAGTCCAGAAGTGGCTAGTTTTGCCACAGGTTTATATTATTAAAGGGACACTCCAGGCTCCCACACACGTTAGGTGCACTGTGGAGGTTAGGTTACCATTAGTTATACTGGGTGGGTTTATATTATTAAAGGGACGCTCCAGGCACCAATACACGTTAGGTGCACTGTGTAGGTTAGGTTACAGTTAGTTATACTGGGTGGGTTTACATTATTAAAGGGACACTCCAGGCTCCCACACGTTAGATACACTGTGTAGGTTAGGTTACAGTTAGTTATACTGGGTGGGTTTATATTATTAAAGGGACACTCCAGGCTCCCACACATGTTAGATGCACTGTGTAGGTTAGGTTACAGTTAGTTATACTGGGTGGGTTTATTTTATTAAAGGGACACTCCAGGATCCCACACACGTTAGATGCACTGTGTAGGTTAGGTTACAGTTAGTTATACTGGGTGGGTTTATATTATTAAAGAGACACTCCGGGCTCCGACACACGTTAGGTGCACTGTGTAGGTTAGGTTACAGTTAGTTATACTGGGTGGGTTTATATTATTAAAGGGACACTCCAGGCTCCCATACACGTTAGGTGCACTGTGTAGGTTAGGTTACAGTTAGTTATACTGGGTGGGTTTATATTATTAAAGAGACACTCCGGGCTCCGACACACGTTAGATGCACTGTGTAGGTTAGGTTACAGTTTGTTATACTGGGTGGGTTTATATTATTAAAGGGACACTCCAGGCTCCCATACACGTTAGGTGCACTGTGTAGGTTAGGTTACAGTTAGTTATACTGGGTGGGTTTATATTATTAAAGAGACACTCCGGGCTCCGACACACGTTAGATGCACTGTGTAGGTTAGGTTACAGTTTGTTATACTGGGTGGGTTTATATTATTAAAGGGACACTCCAGGCTCCCACACATGTTAGGTGCACTGTGTTGGTTATGTTACAGTTAGTTATACTGGGTGGGTTTATATTATTAAAGGGACACTCCAGGCTCCCACACGCTAGATACACTGTGTAGGTTAGGTTACAGTTAGTTATACTGGGTGGGTTTCATATTATTAAAGAGACACTCCAGGCTCCCACACACGTTAGGTGCACTGTGTAGGTTAGGTTACAGTTAGTTATACTGGGTGGGTTTATATTATTAAAGGGACACTCCAGGCTCCCACAGACGTTAGATGCACTGTGTAGGTTAGGTTACAGTTAGTTATACTGGGTGGGTTTATATTATTAAAGGGACACTCCAGGCTCCCATACACGTTAGAAGCACTGTGTAGGTTAGGTTACAGTTAGTTATACTGGGTGGGTTTATATTATTAAAGAGACACTCCGGGCTCCGACACACGTTAGATGCACTGTGTAGGTTAGGTTACAGTTTGTTATACTGGGTGGGTTTATATTATTAAAGGGACACTCCAGGCTCCCACACATGTTAGATGCACTGTGTAGGTTAGGTTACAGTTAGTTATACTGGGTGGGTTTATATTATTAAAGGAACACTCCAGGTTACTCCACACAATCATTAGGTTACAGTTAGTTATACTGGGTGGGTTTATATTATTAAAGGGACACTCCAGGCTCCCACACGCTAGATACACTGTGTAGGTTATGTTACAGTTAGTTATACTGGGTGGGTTTATATTATTAAAGAGACACTCCAGGCTCCCACACACGTTAGGTGCACTGTGTAGGTTAGGTTACAGTTAGTTATACAGGGTGGGTTTATATTATTAAAGGGACACTCCAGGCTCCCACACACGTTAGGTGCACTGTGTAGGTTAGGTTACAGTTAGTTATACTGGGTGGGTTTATATTATTAAAGAGACACTCCGGGCTCCGACACACGTTAGATGCACTGTGTAGGTTAGGTTACAGTTTGTTATACTGGGTGAGTTTATATTATTAAAGGCAGGGCCGCCACCAGAAATTTTGGGGCCCCTAACTCAGCTCAGGGTCTGGGCCCCCTGGGGCCCGCCTCCAAATACCGCTCACTGGGTCCACACACAGACACAAACGCACACACTGATACATACTAACAGACACACATACTGAAACAGACATACACGCATACAGGCATACATACTGACACACACATACTGAGACATACACACAGGCATACATAGTGACAGACAGACACACATACATACAGACACCGACATACATACATACATACATACATACACACACACACACAAACACATTCATACATACAGACACTGACATCCATACACACATACATTCATAATGGCATACAGACATACAGACTGACATACATGCATACAGACATCCATACACACATACACACAGACCTACGTTCATAATAATATGCAGACATACATTCATACTGACATACAGACATACATATATACATATATAATGACATACAGACATACATATACACATACATAGACATACATACAGACATACATGCATACAGACACACATACACGCATACAGACAGACATACACGCATACAGACAGACAGACAGAGACATACAGAGAGACATGCATGCATCCAGACAGACATACATACATACATAGACATACATGCATACAGACATGCAGACAGACATACATACATAGACATACATGCATCTAGACATACATACACATACATGCATCCAGACACACAGACATACACGCATACAGACAGACATAAACATACATACAGACATGCATGCATCCAGACAGACATACATACATAGACATACATGCATACAGACATACACATACAGACAGACAGACATACATGCATACAGACATGCATACAGACACACATGCATACATACAGACATACACATACATGCATACAGACACACAGACATGCATACATACACACACACATACATACAGACATACATACAGACAGACACACATACACATACATGCATACAGACACACACACATACATACAGACATACAGACAGACAGACACACATACACATACATGCATACAGACACACACACATACATACAGACATACATACAGACAGACACACATACACATACATGCATACAGACACACACACATACATACAGACATACATACAGACAGACACACATACACATACATGCATACAGACACACACACATACATACATACACATACATGCAGACAGACAGACATACACATACATGCATACAGACACAGACAGACAGACATACATACATACATGCACACACACAGCTCATTTTCCAGCCACCCTCCTGTCTCTTACCTTTTCTTTGCAGGAGGGTGGCTGGGGATGATGGGAGTCGGCGCTGCTCCCTCTTCATTGCTGGGCTCTCCCTCTTTACGGCTGGGCGGGCGCGCTCCTCCCGCGCGGAGTGAGCTGGGAGGAAGTGAGCACTTCCTCCCAGCAGCACTTGCGGCTGCTTTTTTTTTTTTTTAAAGGGGCCCGGTCGCGCTATACAACGGCCACAGCGCTGACCGGGCCCCTGAAGGAGGGGGCTCATCGGGTGGCCCTAAGTGTGTGGGCCACCTGATGGGCCCCACACTGGGGCCCGGGCGGCCGGGCCCCCCAGGGCCGCCGGGCCCATGACAACTGTTATGGTTGTCATGCCCTGATGGCGGCCCTGATTAAAGGGGCACTCCAGGCTCCCACACATGTTAGGTGCACTGTGTAGGTTAGGTTACAGTTAGTTATACTGGGTGGGTTTATATTATTAAAGGAACACTCCAGGTTACTCCACACAATCATTAGGTTACAGTTAGCTATACTGGGTGGGTTTATATTATTAAAGGGACACTCCAGGCTCCAACACGCTAGATACACTGTGTAGGTTAGGTTACAGTTAGTTATACTGGGTGGGTTTATATTATAAAAGAGACACTCCAGGCTCCCACACACGTTAGGTGCACTGTGTAGGTTAGGTTACAGTTAGTTATACTGGTTGGGTTTATATTATTAAAGGGACACTCCAGGATCCCACACACTTTAGATGCACTGTGTAGGTTAGGTTACAGTTAGTTATACTGGGTGGGTTTATATTATTAAAGGGACACTCCAGGATCCCACACACATTAGATGCATTGTGTAGGTTAGGTTACAGTTAGTTATACTGGGTGGGTTTATATTATTAAAGAGACACTCCGGGCTCCGACACACGTTAGATGCACTGTGTAGGTTAGGTTACAGTTTTTTATACTGGGTGGGTTTATATTATTAAAGGGACACTCCAGGTTTCCACACATGTTAGGTGCACTGTGTAGGTTAGGTTACAGTAAGCTATACTGGGTGGGTTTATATTATTAAAGGGACACTCCAGGCTCCCACACACGTTAGATACACTGTGTAGGTTAGGTTACAGTTAGTTATACTGGGTGGGTTTATATTATTTAAGAGATACTCCAGGCTCCCACACACGTTAGGTGCACTGTGTAGGTTAGGTTACAGCTAGTTATACTGGGTGGGTTTATATTATTAAAGGGACACTCCAGGCTCCCACACACGTTAGATGCACTGTGTAGGTTAGGTTACAGTTAGTTATATCGGGTGGGTTTATATTATTAAAGAGACACTCCAGGCTCCCACACACGTTAGATGCACTGTGTAGGTTAGGTTACAGTTAGTTATACTGGGTGGGTTTATATTAATAAAGGGACACTCCAGGCTCCCACACACGTTAGGTGCACTGTGGAGGTTAGGTTACCATTAGTTATACTGGGTGGGTTTATATTATTAAAGGAACACTCCAGGTTACTCCACACGTTAGATGCACTGTGTAGGTTAGGTTACTGTTAGTTATACTGGGTGGGTTTATATTATTAAAGGAACACTCCAGGTTACTCCACACGTTAGATGCACTTTGTTAGAAGGCTTATCCATAAACTACAATCTTTAAGTTTGGCTTCAATGTTGTTGAATAGGTAAGGCAGTGGCTCAGTGACAGGCAACAGAGGGTTGTAGTCAATGGAGTATATTCGAAGGAAGGTCTTGTTACCAGTGGGGTACCTCAGGAATCTATACTTATTTTCTTCAATATTTTTATTAGTGATTTTGAAGAAGGTCTTGCTGGTATGTCTTCTTGCTGATTATACTAAGATATGTAACAGCCACAACAAGAGGACATAGTCTTAAATTAAAGGGACAAAGGTTTAAAAATAATATCAGGAAGTATTACTTTACTGAGAGGGTAGTGGATGCATGGAATAGCCTTCCAGTTGAAGTGGTAGAGGTTAACACAGTGACGGAGTTTAAGCATGCGTGGGATAGGCATAAGGCTATCCTAACTATAAGATAAGGCTAGGGACTAATGAAAGTATTTAGAAAACTGGGCAGACTAGATGGGCCGAATGGTTCTTATCTGCCGTCACATTCTATGTTTCTATGTTATTTAGTCAGTTATACTAGGATTTTTTTTATTGTGCTTTAGTCTTTTAAAAGTAATAATCTTGTCCCATAAACACTTTCTTTCCTTCTCTCTCAAGTTACATAGTATTCCTTTTTATTCCAATAATACTGATGTATCTGGTGACTATAGGCCATTGTCTATCAGTTAAGCCGTGTTCTGGCTCACCTTCCATTGTCCCTGATGCTCACCTGGCTGTGTCAATGTAAAGTGAAATATCAATGATTTTCTGCTGATCTTTCCCAGCTGTTCGGTTTAGGATTGGATTGGTTCCCAATTATTTACATAAAACGTGTTACTTATCTATTCCTGTGTTTTCACAAGCTGACGTTAAGCCAAGTTTTCAGATTTACTTTGCAAATGATTTTTATGGCACAGCATTACGCAGATTCCATTATATCCAGTAAACACAGATATTGTGATTCGATGCTGAAGTTCGTGGAAATTTACAAAGGAATTTATCCACTAAGCAGCAAATCTGTCTCTAAAATTCATTCCGTTTGGTTTCTATTTGTTTTTCAGTTTCATTGAAATGTGATGTTATAACTGACAAGTACATTTAATAAAATAAAAAATGGATTAAAATTAGATATAAAGTTACGATATTACCATATAATCTCTGAATGGGACTGAATTACTAAAATTCTATTTCATTGTACCCAAACAATTTTTCAGCATCTTAATATTTACAGCAGTTAATATAAGTGAAGGGAAATCTCCCCCCTCTGAATTCAGACATCATTTAATTATAAGATTGTTGATGAATAAGCAAATTGTTAAAATTCTCCAACTACTACCCTGAGTGCCGAACAGGCTCAATTTAAGAGCTAAAGATGAATGTATAAAAATTAGCTCCTCTACACTTAATCTATCGGACAGGCTGCCTCGTCTCCCCGTTCAGGGGGTAATTGTTGAGTTTCTAACCGTGGCTGAACATGTACAATATTTAAGTTGAGATACTCCCGGTCACTTTGTAAACAGGTCAGATCATCTCCATGAAGCCTGTCAATTAATATGAGATCAAACATGATGTATGTTTCATGCATATAGCTTCCGAAATAAAACTGCATCTGAAAACTCTTCCCAAACTCTAAAGGGATACTATAGTGCTAGGATCACAAAGCTGTATTCCTATCACTATAGCTGCCTCCCCTCGTAAGTATTTATCCAATTGCTGTTTAAACATCTGTATGGACTCTGATAAAGCCACCTCTCCAGGCAGAGAATTCCATATCCTTATTGCTCTTACTGTAAAAAAACCCTTACTGTCTGGTCCTCTGCCTGGATCTTCTGCTGATGGTACCTGATATTGTCCAAAAAGAAGGGGGCAACATTAATATCATCGGTCCCCTAGCATGCAGCCATCACTTGATGCCATGCTTAATTAATCTGGAAACCCAGTAGTGAGAAAACGTAAAAAATATGAATTCATTTTAGCCCCACGGGCCTTCTATATAACACATTGGGCTCCATAGTTCAGTGAAAGTACGGCATACGTGCGACAACTACTTGTAGAACATAAAATGTTAATGCTTTCCAGTGGCTGAACACACAAGCCACCTGACGGCATTCGGCATTCACGCCGTACATATGCAGAATGCCCCTGTTTAGTGATTCCAGTCCGGATTCTGTGCATAGTACGAGTTCCTGCTTTGATGTTTGCTGCGATCTAGTAGTCAGCTGATTGCGACTGAGATCGAGTAAATGGCCACCCCAACTTTAGAAGGTTAGGAAAAACTTTTTTTAATTAGACTCAGAAACTTTATCTGAATCAAAGGAGATAACGGATTTGATGTATACAATATCTTTTTCAGAAGAAGGAAAATATCTGAGAAATTCTGCTGTTTTTAAAAGGAGGAGATCAGTTGATGTATTAAAGAGGGTTCTGGTGCATTTAACAAATCATGTTCCTTTCATTTTTATCATAAATTCCTTAAAGCAACGCAAAGGGAATGGAGAATTTCCGCACGCAGACTAAGAGTGTTTTCAAAAATCCTTACTTCCTTGGCAGGAGCTGTTAGGTAGAAGGTGTATCTATGCCATCCCGTACCTGCACGTTTGTCTGGTAAAGGGTCAATCAAAAGACTCTCTAAAAAACCATTTGTGGAAAATTTTTTTGCTGCAGTCATCACGAAGGATGAAGTTTAGGAATATTGGTAAACAAACAATTACAAAACATCTTCTCTTAGGCAGAGAGACAAAGTAAGCTTCGGCAAGTGATAACGTTTGTTCCAGTTAGAAAATCTATCTCTATTAGAAAAGAAATGAAATTCCTGAGGTTATTCACAGCGGCGATTCCAGATCTCCCTTGGGTTAAGTTTCGTATGAGACCTCTTCAATCTGAAATTCTTCAAAAGTGGAACGAGTCGTATTTTGATTTAAAAAAACAAGTTTCAAGAAGCATTCTGCGGGCCCTGTTAACCTACTCACTGGATTACAATCAAATCAAATCCAAATCATCAAATAAAATGATTAGGTATTTGAAAGAATTAGGCTGACATACCTATTTTACCGATAAGTCGCCTAACAAGCTACAATATATTTATGTTACATCAATGGCCTCCAACAGCCGTGCTCTCCGTACTAATGGTTTAAAGTGTTGGGAATGCAGGACTTTTACACTGTAGATCTCCATAGAAATCAGGGTGGCCCCTTGCTGAGGTTTCAAATGGAATTAGTCCATCAGGGGTTGTAAGAACTGCCAGTATTTCAGTGGTGAGATCTTTATGGAGACTTGTCTAGGACAAGCATTATGTTTTACCAAGGTTTAACGGAGGTTGGAGACAACAAATAGCAAAGGGACATGCCAGACTGAATTTATCCCATTATTTATTATGTATCATATTGACAATGTATTCATAATTATTTGCAACAACAATAGTAAATAATAATAAAGCATACTTGATTTTCCTCTAAATCCTCAGACTCTAAAAGCTTCTGCAATGAGCTATGCCCAAACCAGGAATCTACTTGGCCAATCATAAGGCTCACTTAATGCGCACTTGAGACACAAGGTTTACAATTCAACTATAATGGTAATACAACAATGATAATTTGTCTTCAAAAGTAAATAATGCAGCGGACACAGGAGGAGGTCCGTTGTCACAGTATTTGGGATCACCTGACTCTGAACCAACTGTTAGAGTCATCATTTACCAATGAGTCACTTATCGCTAAAATGGATGTCACTAATGTTAGCAACCACCCTTAGTTTCCATGATATATAATGTTTATTGACTGACAGGCAGAGTTTATAGTGCAAGAGATTAAAGGGACACTCCAGGCACCCAGACCACTTCTGCCCATTGGAGTGGTCTGGGTGCCAACTCCCACTACTCTTAACCCTGCAAGTGTAATTATTGCAGGTTTTTATAAACTGCAATAATTACCTTGCAGGGTTAACTCCTCCTCTAGTGGCTGTCTACTAGACAGTCACTAGAGGGAACTTCCTGAATCATAGCAAAGATTTTCTCCAGCGTCGCTCATTTCCCCATAGGAAAGCATTGAATATCATTTTCAATGCTTTCTTATGGGGAGCGCTAATGCGCATGCGTGGCATTGCCGTGCATGCGCATTAGGTCTCCCCGGCCGGTGGGCGGGATCAGTCTCACCCACCGGCCGACGGAGTCAGTAGGAGGAGCGGCGCGGAGGAGGAGGCAGCGACGAGGGACATCATCGCTGCCTCAGGTAAGTGACTGAAGGGGTTTTCATTCTTAAGCAACTGGGGATTGGGGGGTGGGAGGGAGAGGGAACCTGCAGTGCCAGGAAAACGGATTGTTTTCCTGGCACTGGAGTTTTCCTTTAATAGAAGTTGATAAATACTATTTATTTACCACCTGGTTTCCACGCTAAATGGTAAAAAAAAAATGCACATGTCAGTAACTGAATTGCACTAGACTCATCTAAGTGTAATGAAGAAAAGACAAATTTACGACTTCAAACTCTCAATACATTTAGTGAAAAAATCCATCTAATTTGCAGCTCAAGGTGGTTACCGTCCTTCGCGCTGTCTTTCAGTTGTGTGCAGAACCACTTTCAAATGGTGTTTTAACTTTCCCGGAAAGTCATAGCCCAGACCAACCCTTTTGTTTCACTTCCACATTAATAATGGAAATTTTGTGTAGCGGTACTTACCCTTTCCAGGGGCCGGCCGGGGTCCTCTGTTCGAGCCGCGTGTGGTCCTGCTGCTGCACGAGCCACGAGCGGATCATCCGAAGGCAGGAACAGGAAGGCGGGCAGTGACCGCGAGAAGCGGTCACGTGTCCCGCCTGACTCTAAGAGCGCGCCGCGGGTCTCGAACACGCTCTTAAAGGGACAGTAAAAGCCTAAATTGGAAAAGGCCTCGCATTGGTCCCTGTCATGCCACACTCCCCATACACTTACCTTTTGGGGGCGTGGAGATGACAGGGACCAATCAAAATAGTTGTTTAGCTAATTAAACTCACCTTTTTCCCTTGGTTCCTTGCCCTATCGTGGTTTCTGTTTCAGTTCCCTTTAGCGCTTGTTGTGTTCAGTTGTGTTACTTTGTATTGACCTTGGCTTTGTTTCTGACTACGTATTCTCTTTATCCTTATCTGTTTTGTTTGCCGGCTTGCTGTTTACTGTGTACCAGACCCCGGCTAGTCCTAGTTTACGTTGTTTCTTTGTGCCCTTGACCTCAGATCGTTCCTGACTCTGTACTTCTCCTATATACGTCGAGTCCGGACATTCTAAGGTCCGGTAGACGTATCTTCCCTCTGTGTTGTCTTATGTTTAGCTGAATCCTGCGTGTTGGGGTATATTTTTGTTACATTTTGTGGTTTATGCCAATGATACCAGTATACAGTTTTTTTCTTAAAACTGCTATATCTTCAGAAAAGCAAGAGCGATATGTAGAGTGGCGGTCCACCAATATATCACTGCCATGGATTTCCTTTTCCCCGAATAAAATAGCTCCAATAATACTGAAGTAAAATATCACCAGTATGACATATCCCCCCACACGTGAGCTGAGGCTTAATGCTGGGAGCAGAACTGTTTAATGGAAGCACAGTCACAGAATTTATATATGTACAAAACTCCTCCCTTGTGCCTGAGAGATAATTGAGTCAGGAACTGTACAAACTCAATTATCTCCAGGGATAGAAACACATAACAATTTTCAAACAATCCAAAAGTACCCCAGAAATCCACGGAAACCCCATCAGGTCCAAAAATCACTCAGATCAGTTTTGTAGTTTTGGATTGCCATCACGTGGAAGTTTTGACCAGTCTGCCACGAGGTCGAAGCCCAAAATAGTTCCAGGGAAGTTGTGGGGTTTTTGTATGAAAACCACACAGTTCATACGAAATCTGATTAGTGTAGAATTCTCCCCTCATTCGGTAGGTCACATCTCCTGAACGCCGTTCGGAAAGGTTTTCGGGAATTCGAACGGGCAGCAGGTCTATCTTCACTGGCGTTCGCAGGAGTGCCTGACCGAAATCAATTCCAGACACTCGACGACCAAGTCCCGCTGTCTGGGTTCGGGAGAGAAGATGGCTGCCTTCCATTTTGTCGACAACGTGCGTTCGGTTGCACAAAATGGTGGCCACCCACTGGAGCATTCTAGTAATTGTTTCCTTTGTGGTTTTGGTACTTAACACTTCAATGTTCGAAATATGCCAAAACAAGTGAAGGGGTATTCGGTCACATGTAGCTCATTGTGTCTTTATATTTCTACGGAGAGCAGAAGAATGAGTTCCATCCACCAAACTCTAGTACTCATTCAGAGACAGCTTATCAACTAAACTTGAATTAAGAAAACCATAGGCCTAAAAATTAAACACTTTGCAAATCTGTACACTGGGTATGTTGGAGATATCTGTGCTACTGTAATGCATGGGCTTATTATTCATTAAAATATGGGTTCAGTTCACAATTAAAGTTACTCGATCATGGCAGCTGAAAGAAACATGTTGGTTCTGCTGAATCAGTTTTTTTTTGAGATAGAACATTTTCCAAATTCGGTTGGATGTCAGTTCGGCTCGGACAAATGTTGAATCAGGAAGTGAATCAGAATAATGAACCAAAAAGGAGCAAACATGGTCCAATCATCATGGTGCAATATATATATTATAATTATGTTGTGTATACATTTGGCAGTATACTGAGCATCTTCCTGCCATTTCACAGATCTAGTGAGAAAAAGCAACCAATAAAAACCCTGCTTTATTTATATTTGTACACATTATGTATGTATTAAATATCTAATATGTAAATATTCACTTCTAACTTGATCTGTGCATAAAATCAACATTTAGCGGCTCCTAACCATCGATCACCTCTTTTTTTATTGACACAGGTGGAACATTCCCTCTCCCCCAGACAGGTTTGGCAATGCACGGTTCGGTTAGTCTGTAATTTGGGTATATTTTGGGTAACTTTTAGCTCACTATTTGGGAGTTCATACTGTTTAGCTGTTAGTGAATTTCCTAAATGGTGTAAAGTGATAAAGTCAGTGCATTTAGACCGGCACTCACCAAGATCTACACATACTCGAGAGTTTATACTTTCGCCCCACGATTGAGGTTTTTATTTTTCTTTCGATTTATTATATGAATGAAACCCAGAAGAAAGAAATTCGTGCAGGTTTTAATCTCAAGGTAAATCTTAGCATTTTGTAAGGAGCTCCTGTGGTTTTATAAAGGAGTTATTTCATTAATTTAATAGTCTACCTACGAAGGATTATATTGATGTTACTTTTACTATTTCCCATCATTACCCAATACTTGTTTCACGGACAGACAAACAAGTGAACAGCAAGTCGTATCAAACTTCCCTTAATCATTAATGGACTAGGGGTGTGTAGTCCCTCCCATTAGTTTACGCAATGCTTTACCTTCTATATATACTCTGAAAGTCTTCATAACTGTGCACCTGATTTTGCCATATAAGACACGAAGGTAAGTGACTATAATGTTGAATGCCTGAGAAATTGGATTACTCATTATACCTTGACCCCCTTTTTTTTTCTATATTATTACATTTGTTTCTAGAAATTGCATAGAATGTTTTCGTTATCGGTCCATCTGTATTTTATTTGAATTATTTCAATTTAGAATACTATATGTGAACTTTTAAAGCAGACATGGTGGGACAATAATGGGGTATGTTATTAAGACCAGGGGCCCAAACCTGTGCACAAATCAAAGAATCAACGACAAATTTCCGACACATCCTCTCCTCATTGACTTCTCATTAAACACCCCCTCTCCTTTACCTTTCTGCTCAGCTAAATGAAAACACCCCTCGCTGTGATTGGCGACCTGGTGATGTTACAGCACAGAATGTAACTTATGGCTACAATGTAGGCAGACCCTGAAACAATAGCTTTGTTATCACTATTACTATTACTGTCCTAAATAATAGGGTTAAAGGAACACTCAGAGCACCAACATAACATAACTGGATTTGTTAGGTTTTAATAGGGTTTAGCCTGATACTTGTGCTGTGTTTTTATTACTGTTCAAATCTCTTTAGTTTTGCTAAAATAAAGTTTTTCTTTAGCACAACCCTGTATCTTTAGCAACACCCCCTCGTTTTATGAACCAGCGTCCTTATTAGGCGTATTCTGAGTATGTACTCAGCTCAGCCAATGAGAGATCAGACTGCAGACTCATAGCCAGTCATTGCTTGTGTTATTTTTACAATATTTCAAAGCTGTGCAAGGGCAAAAAGGTTCAAATAATAAGACGACAGTGATTGGTGTATGTAAAGTTGGCATTTGAGTGCTAGGTTGTATGCATATATTCACATTTACTGCCCTGCACATACGCATTGAAAAATACACAGACACACATAACACACTGACTCATGCACACAGAAACATATACACTGACACATACAAACAGATACACACTGACACATACACAAACACACACAAAGATGCACACACACACACACACACACACAGAAATAGCACATATAAACACACACTGATACATACACACATATACACAGATAGATACCACACACACACATGCACATACACACAAAGATCACAAATTACACATTTTAACCACCTCCTGCTTCCATACATTTTTCATGCAGGAGGTTTGCTTCCCTGGGTTCCAGTGGCATCTGGCTGAGTCTTATTCTTCTGGTCCAGGCTCTACCTCCTCTCTGGTCCAGGCTCCCCCTCCCCTCTATTGTTTTCCCCTTGATTAAAGATGGTCTTTGGGTAGCCCTATGTGCATTGGCCACCCAACGGACTCCCTGAGTTTTCACACCAGCTGCACTGGCGATAGTTCTGAATCCACTGACAAAAGTGTTTTCTTTTTAGAAATACTAATATAACATGTGATGCATCAGTAACAGAATTATTTTCCATTTATAGTTTGGAAAACTATTGGAGAGATTGAAACATTTGAAATATTATATGGTATCATATCTTATTTTATTTTGCAACATTTCAGAAGCAGAAATAACATTAGGTATACGCATACAGCAAGTGTGACAAAAATAGAGAGATTAAAATAACAAAATTACAAAATACCGTGTTTATGGGTTTATACCATCAAAATGTAAAACACAGTATGCATATCGGCATAATAAACACAAACAATAAGTACAGCAATCGCAGGTATCTATACTATATGGAACATTACAGACTGATATTTCAAGAAACTCACTAGTCTGTCCCATCTCTGGTGACCTACAGAATGTCTTTAGTTTAACAAACAAAGCTTTCTATATATTGTGTATATGTGGGTGGGGGGGGGGGGGGGGGGGGGGGGGGGGTTGATGCAAATCTAATAAATGCTATTTTTGCCAAACATTGAAAAAAACAACAACCAATAATCATCAGAAAGTAGACATATAACAGAATGATTTTATTTTAGAATTATACAATATGTTTTCTATCTATAGATGTTGCTAAACTGGAGCCTATTCTTCTTTGTCCTGGGAGCTGTACAAGGTAATAATTGTGTCTTTTTGTTTCCCTTAATGTCATTGATAATGCTTTATATTCATTTTGTGGTGCGTTTTGTTTGTCACTCTATAGCATTTTACTGTGTTTTACAGCGGCTGAAGTCTGCTACAACAGAATTGGGTGCTTTTCTGATGCCAAACCATGGGCTGGTACCATCGAAAGACCTATTACCAAATTACCATGGACTTCGGAAAAGATTAACACTCGTTTCCTGCTTTTTACAAGAAGCAACCAAAACAGTTTTCAGGTAAAAGCAGGAAAATCTCACTGTAATATTATTATAAATGTGCATCACCATCACTGATTTGTATTCTCTATAATTTTCCTGGGCTGGGGATTAGAATATGGAATCGTGAAGTTCTAGAGTGTGGCTCTAAACCCCCAAACAGACAGAGAGCCATTGAATTCTGAGAAAGGGCAACAATTCACTATCTTACTCTTCGATAAGTCTCCAACCAGGTCTCACTTATGACATTACAGGCAGAGCCTATATAATTTGTAGACTGATCTCACTCACAAGGACAGTAGACTCGAGAATGGAAATTCTGACAAGCTCTCTTTGCATGAGAGACACGTTAATCCCAGATGATTGTTTCAGCCTTGGTGGCCTTCATCAGTATTATGTAGCTAGTAATTGAAGATATTACACACATTATTGCAGCATTAAGTTGCTCAGGGTAAGGGGGCAATCACATGCTTGGGTTTTAACAGTATTTTAACTTTATGTCTTATCAGGTAATCAGTGCCATAAATCCATCCACCATCTCCTCCTCGAATTTCCGTACCTCCAAGAAGACGCGTTTCGTAATTCATGGCTTTACTGACAGTGGAGAGGCTAGTTGGCTTTCTGATATTTGCAGGGTAAGAATGTATCCCTTATCAAACGCTACCAAAATGCATCATGGGAATCCCATGGGCTGTGAGCTCAGGTCTGCCTACATGTACACTGAACACAATTTCTGTCCCAACATTTACCAGGTATAAAGATATTCACTAAAGTATTCATATTGTTGGGAATTCAATGTAAATTTCCCATTTTAAGCTACAATAGCCAAACTGAAACCTTGAATGATAGCATGAATACGTTTTTTGTTTTTTCTAATTTGTAAATGTTATTGTAAATATTTAAATTCACTTTGAACATCTCACAATTCACACATTAAAGAATTTTTCTGAGCAATATTTTCATTGTAAATGTTTTTTTTTCCTGGCTGTAAACCAGAATATTAAACATTTGGAGCTGAGTCTCATAGCACAACCAGCATAGCTCACATAAATCACATTATTAACTTCATAGCTGGATCACTCACAAATGTTGCATTATGGGAGTGAAATTGCACCTCCTGGTTGACCCGGTTAGCCTTGGTTCAGAGTGAACATTGAAAAAACCTAACTATATATCTATTTTTCCAGAAACTTTTCACAATTGAGGATGTGAACTGCATCACTGTGGATTGGAGCGGAGGATCAAGAACTCAATACTCTCAAGCGGCAAATAACGTCCGTGTTGTGGGAGCAGAAGTTGCCTATTTTGTGGACATTCTTCAGGTAAAATAACTTTAGAATTATCTCTAGATTATAACAGTATATCCCTCACTACCCTTCTGTCTGTCAGTCCTTTTGGTTGTTTTTGTCTGTCCTTCTGTGAGCCAGTCTGTCTACTTGTCTGCTCATCTATCTGTCAATCCGGGCATATGTCTGTCAATCTGTCTGTCATCTTTGTATCTGTTACTGATCTATTGGTATCTATGTCTGTTGTTCTGCCTGCATGTCTGTCATTTCTACATTTGTTATTGATCATTGATTTGTCTATATCTATCAGATTGTCTGTGGGTCCTTTTATTGGATTCTTTCACATTTAAACGGTAAAGAATGAAGAATAAACCAGCATGCCATGACCCACTATAGAGAGGGGAAGAGAGGAAGTTTACACATAGCACAGTGTAGAGCAGTTGGAGGCATATAATACTATAGAACAGATGGATTTATAGAATGGTCGGATTTATAAATTAGCTGAATGTATACAACAGTTGTAGGTAAAAAAAACTGTTTGAGATATAGAACAGATGTAGGTATAGAACAGTTGGAGGTGTAGAATGATTGGAGATATAAAACAATTGAAGGTATAGAAGGTTAGTTCTGTAAAATGGTTGGATTCGTAGAACAGTTGGCTGTATACACCAGTTGGAGGTATAGAACATTTGGAGGTATAGAACAGTTGGGTTTATAGAACAATTTAAGGAATATAGTGTTTGGAGGCATAGAACAATTGGATTTATAGAGCAGTTAGAGGTATAGTATGGTTGGATTTATAGAACAATTGGATTTATAGAGCAGTTAGAGGTATAGTATGGTTGGATTTATAGAACAATGTAAGACATTTAATGTTTAGAGATATAGAACAGTTGGTGGTATAGAATAATTGGAATTATAGAACAGTTAGATTGATAGAACAGTGTGAGATATAGAACAGTTAGCAGTATATAACAGTGGGCAGTATATAACAGCTGGCGGTATATAACAGTGGGCAGTATAGAATAGTTGGAGGTATAGAACAGGTGGCAGTATATAACAGTGGGCAGTATAGAATAGTTGGAGGTATAGAACAGGTGGCAGTATATAACAGTGGGCAGTATAGAATAGTTGGATGTATAGAACAGCTGGAGGTATAGAACAGGTGGCAGTATATAAAAGTGGGCAGTATAGAATAGTTGGAGGTATAGAATAGTTGGAGGTATAGAACAGCTGGCGGTATATAACAGTGGGCAGTATAGAATAGTTGGAGGTATAGAACAGGTGGCGGTATATAACAGTGGGCAGTATAGAATAGTTGGAGGTATAGAACAGGTGGCGGTATATAACAGTGGGCAGTATAGAATAGTTGGAGGTATAGAATAGTTGGAGGTATAGAACAGCTGGCGGTATATAACAGTGGGCAGTATAGAATAGTTGGAGGTATAGAACAGGTGGCGGTATATAACAGTGGGCAGTATAGAATAGTTGGAGGTATAGAACAGGTGGCGGTATATAACAGTGGGCAGTATAGAATAGTTGGAGGTATAGAACAGGTGGCGGTATATAACAGTGGGCAGTATATAACAGCTGGCGGTATATAACAGTGGGCAGTATATAACAGCTGGCGGTATATAACAGTGGGCAGTATAGAATAGTTGGTGGTATATAACAGCTGGCGGTATATAACAGTGGGCAGTATAGAATAGTTGGAGGTATAGAACAGCTGGAGGTATAGAACAGGTGGCAGTATATAACAGTGGGCAGTATAGAATAGTTGGAGGTATAGAACAGCTGGCGGTATATAACAGCTGGCGGTATATAACAGTGGGCAGTATAGAATAGTTGGAGGTATAGAACAGCTGGTGGTATATAACAGCTGGCGGTATATAACAGTGGGCAGTATAGAATAGTAGGAGGTATAGAACAGCTGGCGGTATATAACAGCTGGCGGTATATAACAGTGGGCAGTATATAACAGCTGGCGGTATATAACAGTGGGCAGTATATAACAGCTGGCGGTATATAAAAGTGGGCAGTATAGAATAGTTGGCGGTATATAACAGCTGGCGGTATATAACAGTGGGCAGTATAGAATAGTTGGCGGTATATAACAGCTGGCGGTATATAACAGTGGGCAGTATAGAATAGTTGGAGGTATAGAACAGCTGGTGGTATAGAACAGATGGCGGTATATAACAGTGGGCAGTATAGAATAGTTGGAGGTATAGAACAGCTGGTGGTATAGAACAGATGGCGGTATATAACAGTGGGCAGTATAGAATAGTTGGAGGTATAGAACAGCTGGCGGTATAGAACAGGTGGCGGTATATAACAGTGGGCAGTATAGAATAGTTGGCGGTATATAACAGCTGTAGGTATATAACAGTGGGCAGTATAGAATAGTTGGAGGTATATAACAGCTGGCGGTATTTAACAGTGGGCAGTATAGAATAGTTGGAGGTATAGAACAGCTGGTGGTATTTAACAGTGGGCGGTATAGAATAGTTGGAGGTATAGAACAGCTGGTGGTATTTAACAGTGGGCGGTATAGAATAGTTGGAGGTATAGAACAGGTGGCAGTATATAACAGTGGGCAGTATAGAATAGTTGGAGGTATAGAACAGCTGGTGGTATTTAACAGTGGGCGGTATAGAATAGTTGGAGGTATAGAACAGGTGGCAGTATATAACAGTGGACAGTATAGAATAGTTGGAGGTATAGAACAGCTGGCAGTATATAACAGTGGGCAGTATAGAATAGTTGGAGGTATAGAACAGCTGGTGGTATAGAACAGATGGCGGTATATAACAGTGGGCAGTATAGAAGAGTTGGAGGTATATAACAGCTGGCGGTATAGAACAGGTGGCGGTATATAACAGTGGGCAGTATAGAATAGTTGGCGGTATATAACAGCTGGCGGTATATAACAGTGGGCAGTATAGAATAGTTGGAGGTATAGAACAGCTGGTGGTATTTAACAGTGGGCGGTATAGAATAGTTGGAGGTATAGAACAGCTGGTGGTATTTAACAGTGGGCGGTATAGAATAGTTGGAGGTATAGAACAGGTGGCAGTATATAACAGTGGGCGGTATAGAATAGTTGGAGGTATAGAACAGCTGGCGGTATATAACAGTGGGCAGTATAGAATAGTTGGAGGTATAGAATAGTTGGAGGTATAGAACAGCTGGTGGTATATAACAGTGGGCAGTATAGAATAGTTGGCGGTATATAACAGCTGGCGGTATATAACAGTGGGCAGTATAGAATAGTTGGCGGTATATAACAGCTGGCGGTATATAACAGTGGGCAGTATAGAATAGTTGGCGGTATATAACAGCTGGCGGTATATAACAGTGGGCAGTATAGAATAGTTGGAGGTATATAACAGCTGGCGGTATATAACAGTGGGCAGTAGAGAATAGTTGGAGGTATATAACAGCTGGTGGTATATAACAGTGGGCAGTATAGAATAGTTGGCGGTATATAACAGCTGGCGGTATATAACAGTGGGCAGTATAGAATAGTTGGAGGTATATAACAGCTGGTGATATATAACAGTGGGCAGTATAGAATAGTTGGAGGTATATAACAGCTGGCGGTATATAACAGTGGGCAGTATAGAATAGTTGGCGGTATATAACAGCTGGCGGTATAGAACAGTGGGCAGTATAGAATAGTTGGAGGTATAGAACAGCTGGCAGTATATAACAGTGGGCAGTATAGAATAGTTGGTGGTATATAACAGCTGGCGGTATATAACAGTGGGCAGTATAGAATAGTTGGCGGTATATAACAGTGGGCAGTATAGAATAGTTGGCGGTATATAACAGTGGGCAGTATAGAATAGTTGGCGGTATATAACAGCTGGCGGTATATAACAGTGGGCAGTATAGAATAGTTGGCGGTATATAACAGCTGGCGGTATATAACAGTGGGCGGTATAGAATAGTTGGCGGTATATAACAGCTGGCGGTATATAACAGTGGGCAGTATAGAATAGTTGGCAGTATATAACAGCTGGCGGTATATAACAGTGGGCAGTATAGAATAGCTGGCGGTATATAACAGTGGGCAGTATAGAATAGTTGGAGGTATAGAACAGCTGGTGGTATATAACAGTGGGCAGTATAGAATAGTTGGCGGTATATAACAGCTGGCGGTATATAACAGTGGGCAGTATAGAATAGTTGGCGGTATATAACAGCTGGTGGTATATAACAGTGGGCAGTATAGAATAGTTGGCGGTATATAACAGCTGGCGGTATATAACAGTGGGCAGTATAGAATAGTTGGAGGTATATAACAGCTGGCGGTATATAACAGTGGGCAGTATAGAATAGTTGGAGGTATATAACAGCTGGTGGTATATAACAGTGGGCAGTATAGAATAGTTGGCGGTATATAACAGCTGGCGGTATATAACAGTGGGCAGTATAGAATAGTTGGAGGTATATAACAGCTGGTGGTATATAACAGTGGGCAGTATAGAATAGTTGGAGGTATATAACAGCTGGCGGTATATAACAGTGGGCGGTATAGAATAGTTGGCGGTATATAACAGCTGGCGGTATAGAACAGTGGGCAGTATAGAATAGTTGGAGGTATAGAACAGCTGGCAGTATATAACAGTGGGCAGTATAGAATAGTTGGTGGTATATAACAGCTGGCGGTATATAACAGTGGGCAGTATAGAATAGTTGGCGGTATATAACAGTGGGCAGTATAGAATAGTTGGCGGTATATAACAGTGGGCAGTATAGAATAGTTGGCGGTATATAACAGCTGGCGGTATATAACAGTGGGCAGTATAGAATAGTTGGCGGTATATAACAGCTGGCGGTATATAACAGTGGGCGGTATAGAATAGTTGGCGGTATATAACAGCTGGCAGTATATAACAGTGGGCAGTATAGAATAGTTGGCAGTATATAACAGCTGGCGGTATATAACAGTGGGCAGTATAGAATAGCTGGCGGTATATAACAGTGGGCAGTATAGAATAGTTGGCGGTATATAACAGTGGGCAGTATAGAATAGTTGGCAGTATATAACAGCTGGCGGTATATAACAGTGGGCAGTATAGAATAGTTGGAGGTATAGAACAGCTGGCGGTATATAACAGTGGGCAGTATAGAACAACTGGTGGTATATAACAGCTGGCGGTATATAACAGTGGGCAGCATAGAATAGTTGGAGGTATAGAACAGCTGGTGGTATATAACAGTGGGCAGTATAGAATAGTTGGAGGTATAGAACAGGTGGCAGTATATAACAGTGGGCAGTATAGAATAGTTGGAGGTATAGAACAGCTGGAGGTATATAACAGTGGGCAGTATAGAATAGTTGGAGGTATAGAACAGCTGGCGGTATATAACAGTGGGCAGTATAGAATAGTTGGAGGTATAGAACAGCCGGTGGTATATAACAGCGGGCAGTATAGAATAGTTGGAGGTATAGAACAGGTGGCAGTATATAACAGTGGGCGGTATAGAATAGTTGGAGGTATAGAACAGCTGGCGGTATATAACAGTGGGCAGTATAGAATAGTTGGAGGTATAGAACAGGTGGCAGTATATAACAGTGGGCGGTATAGAATAGTTGGAGGTATAGAACAGCTGGCGGTATATAACAGTGGGCAGTATAGAATAGTTGGAGGTATAGAACAGGTGGCAGTATATAACAGTGGGCAGTATAGAACAGCTGGTGGTATATAACAGCTGGCAGTATATAACAGCAGGCAGTATAGAATAGTTGGAGGTATATAACAGCTGGCGGTATATAACAGCGGGCAGTATAGAATAGTTGGCGGTATATAACAGCTGGCGGTATATAACAGTGGGCAGTATAGAATAGTTGGCAGTATATAACAGTGGGCAGTATAGAATAGTTGGAGGTATAGAACAGCTGGTGGTATATAACAGCTGGCAGTATATAACAGCGGGCAGTATATAACAGTGGGCAGTATATAACAGTGGGCGGTATAGAATAGTTGGCGGTATATAACAGCTGGCGGTATATAACAGTGGGCAGTATAGAATAGTTGGAGGTATAGAACAGGTGGCGGTATATAACAGCTGGCGGTATATAACAGTGGGCAGTATAGAATAGTTGGCGGTTTATAACAGCTGGCGGTATATAACAGTGGGCAGTATATAACAGTGGGCGGTATAGAATAGTTGGCGGTATATAACAGCTGGCGGTATATAACAGTGGGCAGTATAGAATAGTTGGAGGTATATAACAGGTGGCGGTATATAACAGCTGGCGGTATATAACAGTGGGCAGTATAGAATAGTTGGCGGTTTATAACAGCTGGCGGTATATAACAGTGGGCAGTATAGAATAGTTGGAGGTATAGAACAGGTGGCAGTATATAACAGTGGGCAGTATAGAATAGTTGGAGGTATAGAACAGGTGGCGGTATATAACAGTGGGCAGTATAGAATAGTTGGAGGTATAGAACAGGTGGCGGTATATAACAGTGGGCAGTATAGAATAGTTGGAGGTATAGAACAGGTGGCGGTATATAACAGTGGGCAGTATAGAATAGTTGGCGGTATATAACAGTGGGCAGTATAGAATAGTTGGAGGTATAGAATAGTTAAAGGTATAAAGCTGATTGGGGTTGCCTCCGTCCCCTTCTTCCTCTGATATTCCATAGAGTGATTACACTGGATATTTGACATATTAAGTGGTGTTTTCATTCTTTTTGTAATCTGGGTCACTGGAAACAGGGGCCATAATTGGTGTCAGGCTTTGTGATCTGAGGTGTACTCCAAGATTCACTGCTCTGTATGCTCTATGGTAATGACAGGCATGGTTACCCCCCAACATTTTAGGTTCAATTAAACACCGTACAGAGCTGGGCTGCCTTCTGTTCCTTCTCCTTCACCGAAAAAATGCACAATAAGAGTACAATGTTTTACACCAAACAGGAGACGTGCACAAGACCACACTCTCAGACGTACGACATGAATATGTATCCAGGAATGTTTGCTTTACATATTTTAGCAAATAATACACCCAGTTATAACTGAAACTTGTTAGTATTTAGCAATACCACAATTGTGATGTAACTTTTCTATAAACAGAAAAATTTTGGCTATGCCCCTGCCAATGTCCATTTGATTGGCCACAGTCTGGGAGCCCACGCTGCAGGAGAGGCTGGTACTAGGAAAAGAGGAATTGGAAGAATTACAGGTAAGCATAATCAGTTAGCATTGGGAGTAAGTATGGGAAGTGAGTCTGGGGAGTGTGTATTGATAGTAAGTCTGGGGAGTGTGCATTGTTAGTGAGTCTTGGCAGAGAGTCTGGGGAGTGTGTTTAAGGAGAGAACCTGGGTAACGAGTCTGGAGAGTGAGTCTGTGGACTGAGTCTAGGGAGTGTGCCCAGGGAGTGAGCATGGATAGTGAGCCAGAGGAGTGAGTCTAGGGAGTGCGCCCTGGGAGTGAGCATGGATAGTGAGCCAGAGGAGTGAGTCTAGGGAGTGCGCCCTGGGAGTGAGCATGGATAGTGAGCCAGGGGAGTGCGTCTGGGGAGTGCACCCAGGGAGTGAGCGTGGATAGTGAGCCAGGGGAGTGAGTCTATGGAGTGCGCCCAGGGAGTGAGAATGGATAGTGAGCCAGGGGAGTGAGTCTAGGGAGTGAGCCCAGGGAGTGCGCCCAGGGAGTGAGCATGGATAGTGAGCAAGGGGAGTGAGTCTAGGGAGTGCGGCCAGGGAGTGAGCATGGATAGTGAGCCAGAAGAGTGAGTCTAGGGAGTGCGCCCTGGGAGTGAGCATGGATAGTGAGCCAGGGAAGTGCACCTGGGGAGTGCGCCCAGGGAGTGAGCGTGGATAGTGAGCCAGGGGAGTGAGTCTAGGGAGTGCGCCCAGGGAGTGAGCATGGATAGTGAGCGAGGGGAGTGAGTTTAGGGAGTGCGGCCAGGGAGTGAGCATGGATAGTAAGCCAGAAGAGTGAGTCTAGGGAGTGTGCCCAGGGATTGAGCATTGATAGTGAGCCAGGGGAGTGAGTCTAGGGAGTGCGCCCAGGGAATGAGCATGGATAGTGAGCCAGGGGAGTGAGTCTAGGGAGTGCGCCCAGGGAATGAGCATGGATAGTGAGCCAGGTGAGTGAGTCTAGGGAGTGTGCCCAGGGAGTGAGCATGGATAGTGAGCCAGGGGAGTGAGTCTAGGGAGTGCGCCCAGGGAATGAGCATGGATAGTGAGCCAGGTGAGTGAGTCTAGGGAGTGCGCCCTGGGAGTGAGCATGGATAGTGAGCCAGTGGAGTGAGTCTAGAGAGTGCGCCCAGGGAGTGAGCATGGATAGTGAGCCAGGGGAGTGAGTCTAGGGAGTGCGCCCAGGGAATGAGCATGGATACTGAGCCAGGGGAGTGAGTCTAGGGAGTGCGCCCAGGACATGAGCATGGATAGTGAGCCAGGTGAGTGAGTCTAGGGAGTGCGCCCTGGGAGTGAGAATGGATAGTGAGCGAAGGGAGTGAGTCTAGGGAGTGCGACCAGGTAGTGAGCATGGATAGTGAGCCAGTGGAGTGAGTCTAGAGAGTGCGCCCAGGGAGTGAGCATGGATAGTGAGCCAGGGGAGTGAGTCTAGGGAGTGCGCCCAGGGAATGAGCATGGATAGTGAGCAAGGGGAGTGAGTCTAGGGAGTGCGCCCAGGGAGTGAGCATGGATAGTTAGCGAGGGGAGTGAGTCTAGGTAGTGCGGCCAGGGAGTGAGCATGGATAGTAAGCCAGGGGAGTGAGTCTAGGGAGTGCGCCCAGGGAATGAGCATGGATAGTGAGCCAGGGGAGTGCGACTGGGGAGTGCACCCAGGGAGTGAGCGTGGATTGTGAGCCAGGGGAGTGAGTCTATGGAGTGCGCCCAGGGAGTGAGAATGGATAGTGAGCCAGGGGAATGAGTCTAGGGTGTGCGCCCAGGGAGTGCGCCCAGGGAGTGAGCATGGATAGTGAGCAAGGGGAGTGAGTCTAGGGAGTGCGGCCAGGGAGTGAGCATGGATAGTGAGCCAGAAGAGTGAGTCTAGGGAGTGCGCCCTAGGAGTGAGCATGGATAGTGAGCCAGGGGAGTGCGCCTGGGGAGTGCGCCCAGGGAGTGAGCGTGGATAGTGAGCCAGGGGAGTGAGTCTAGGGAGTGCGCCCAGGGAGTGAGCATGGATAGTGAGCGAGGGGAGTGAGTCTAGGGAGTGCGGCCAGGGAGTGAGCATGGATAGTAAGCCAGGAGAGTGAGTCTAGGGAGTGTGCCCAGGGAATGAGCATTGATAGTTAGCCAGGGGAGTGAGTCTAGGGAGTGCGCCCAGGGAATGAGCATGGATAGTGAGCCAGGGGAGTGAGTCTAGGGAGTGCGCCCAGGGAATGAGCATGGATAGTGAGCCAGGTGAGTGAGTCTAGGGAGTGTGCCCAGGGAGTAAGCATGGATAGTGAGCCAGGGGAGTGAGTCTAGGGAGTACGCCCAGGGAATGAGCATGGATAGTGAGCCAGGTGAGTGAGTCTAGGGAGTGCGCCCTGGGAGTGAGCATGGATAGTGAGCGAAGGGAGTGAGTCTAGGGAGTGCGACCAGGGAGTGAGCATGGATAGTGAGCCAGTGGAGTGAGTCTAGAGAGTGCGCCCAGGGAGTGAGCATGGATAGTGAGCCAGGGGAGTGAGTCTAGGGAGTGCGCCCAGGGAATGAGCATGGATAGTGAGCCAGGGGAGTGAGTCTAGGGAGTGCGCCCAGGGAGTGAGCATGGATGGTGAGCGAGGGGAGTGAGTCTAGGGAGTGCGGCCAGGGAGTGAGCATGGATAGTAAGCCAGGGGAGTGAGTCTAGGGAGTGTGCCCAGGGAATGAGCATTGATAGTGAGCCAGGGGAGTGAGTCTAGGGAGTGCGCCCAGGGAATGAGCATGGATAGTGAGCCAGGGTAGTGAGTCTAGGGAGTGCGCCCAGGGAATGAGCATGGATAGTGAGCCAGGTGATTGAGTCTAGGGAGTGGCCCTGGGAGTGAGCATGGATAGTGAGCGAAGGGAGTGAGTCTAGGGAGTGCGACCAGGGAGTGAGCATGGATAGTGAGCCAGGGGAGTGAGTCTAGAGAGTGCGCCCAGGGAGTGAGCATGGATAGTGAGCCAGGGGAGTGAGTCTAGGGAGTGCGCCCAGGGAATGAGCATGGATAGTGAGCCAGGTGAGTGAGTCTAGGGAGTGCGCCTAGGGAGTGAGCATGGATAGTGAGCCAGGGGAGTGAGTCTAGCGAGTGCGCCCAGGGAGTGAGCATGGATAGTGAGCCAGGGGAGTGAGCATAATTAGTGAGCCTCGGGACTGAGTCTAGGGAGAGGGAATGGATGTTTCTGAGCTATAGTTTTCAGCAGGCTTCTAGGTGAAATGATTTATCTTCTTTATTCTCCATCTCAAGGTCTGGACCCTGCTGAGCCATATTTCCAAAACACACCTGTAGCCGTCAGGTTGGATATCTCAGACGCTAATCTTGTTGATGTCATTCACACTGATGCTGGACCTCTGGTTCCTAGTTTAGGTGGGTAATAATATTACAACCATATAAGTTCTTAATATGTTTCAAATAGAATGGAGCAAAAGGTTGACCACCCCATAGGGTAATGATGTAATAGTTCCCCTCTAATTAATCAGTAATATGACTTTGTGATTGTATTTGTTCCAGGATTTGGAACAAACCAGGCCAGTGGCCACTTGGATTTTTTTCCCAACGGTGGAATCCACATGCCCGGATGTCCACAGAACATTCAAATTCCAAGTATAACCGTTGAAGACATTTGGAATGGTAAAATCATCACTTTCGAGACTTTAACATTTTGTGTTTATTATATTTGTATCTCATCCCATGATATCATGTGCCGTATAAGTTGTATAATACTGTGCACCCAGCTCAGCTTATCTGCACTGTATTCTCACCTCCAAGTAAATGGCAGCTCAGAAAGAAATAACAAAAACAAGTTGTGGTGTGTGGTTTAGTGTGTGTGTGTGTTTGGGTGGAGGGGGGTGGGAGGAGGAGGGTGGAGTCAGTCAGCGTGTGTGGGGTGAGGAGGGGGGAGTCAGTCTGTGTGTATGGGTCAGTCTGTGTGTGTGTGTGTATGGGTCAGTCTTTGTGGGGGGAGCAGTTTGTGTTTGTATGGGTCAGTCTGTATGGGGGGAGCAGTTTGTGTGTGTATGGGTCATTCTCTGTGTGTGTATGGGTTAGTCTATGGGTTTGTATGGGTCAGTCTGTGTATGTGTGTATGGGTCATTCTCTGTGTGTGGGTCAGTCTATGGGTTTGTATGGGTCAGTCTATGGGTTTGTATAGGTCAGTCTATGGGTTAGTATGGGTCAGTCTGTGGGTTTGTATGGGTCAGTCTGTGGGTTTGTATGGGTCAGTCTGTGGGTTTGTATGGGTCAGTCTGTGTATGTGTGTGTATAGGGCAATCTCTGTGTGTGTATAGGTCAAGGTGTGTGTGTGTGTGGGGGGGGGGAGGTGGTGTCAGTCTGTGGGTTTGTATGGGTCAGTCTGTGGGTTTGTATGGGTCAGTCTGTGTATGTGTATGGGTCAGTTTGTGTACGTGTATAGGTCAGTCTGCGGGTTTGTATGGGTCAGTCTGTGTATGTGTGTGTATAGGGCAATCTCTGTGTGTGTATAGGTCAATGTGTGTGTGTGGGGGGGGGGAGGGGTGTCAGTCTGTGTGTGTGCATGGGTCAGTCTGTGTGTGTGTGTGTGTGTGTGTGTGTATGGGTCATATATGGGTATATGGGTCAGTCTGTGTGGGCGGGCAGTCTGTGGGTTTGTATGGGTCAGTCTGTGGGTTTGTATGGGTCAGTCTTTGGGTTTGTATGGGTGTGTGTGTGTGTGTGTGTATAGGTCAGTCTGTGTCTGTGTATGGGTCAGTCTGTGGGTTTGCATGGGTCAGTCTGTGTATGTGTGTGTATCGGGCAATCTCTGTGTTTGTATTTGGGGGGTGGAGGAGGGTGTGTGTGGGGGGAGGAGGGGGTATCAGTCTGTGGGTTTGCATGGGTCAGTCTGTGTATATATGTGTAGGGCAATCTCTGTGTGTGTATAGGTCAGTGTGTGTGGGGGAGGGGGAGGAGGGGGTGTCAGTCTATGTGTTTGTATGGGTCAGTCTGTGTAAGTGCTTGAGCTCCAAGAGAGATACCTCTCATCTCGTGACCTCCCTTGTAACCGTTGGATAGGCAGCCTTCTCAACCACCACGGATCTGATTGTGCCACCCCCTCCCTACAAGGTAAAATCAGGGAAAGGGGAATATTTTTTTTTTTAAACAATTATTGAAGTAAAAATTGTAAAGCTCTTTTCTATCCCACTCTCTACACCCCCTCAACACATTACACCCTAACAGACAGTGAACTCCCCACATACAGTACACCACCAACACAGAGAACACCTTTGCATACATACACATCATCTCTTCTCCCACATACACACTTCTTCCCCACATACCTTCACCCCCCCACACACACATACATACATACATGCTCCACCCCATTATACACCAAATCTCATATATAATATGAGTACACCATAGACATAGTACACATAGTACACCATAAACAGACTCCTAGTTACACATAGTATACCATAAACAGACTCCTAGTTACACATAGTATACCATAAACAGACTCCTAGTTACATATAGCATACCATAAACAGACTCATAGTTGCACATAGTATACCATAAACAGCCCCTAGTTACACATAGTACACCATAAACAGTCCCTAGTTACATATAGTATACCATAAACAGACTCCTAGTTACACATAGTATACCATATACAGCATCTAGTTACATATAGCATACCATAAACAGACTCATAGTTACACATAGTATACCATAAACAGCCCCTAGTTACACATAGTACACAATAAACAGCCCTAGTAACACATAGTACACCATAAACAGCCCCTAGTTACATATAGTATACCATAAACAGACTCGTAGTTACACATAGTACACCATAAACAGTCCCTAGTTACACATGGTATACCATAAACAGCTTTAGTAACACATAGTACACCATAAACAGTCCCTAGTTACACATAGTATACCATAAACAGACTCCTAGTTACACATAGTATACCATAAACAGCCCCTAGTTACACATAGTACACAATAAACAGCCCCTAGTTACACATAGTACACCATAAACAGCCCCTAGTTACACATAGTATACCATAAACAGACTCGTAGTTACACATAGTATATCATAAACAGCCCCTAGTTACACATAGTGTACCATAAACAGCCCCTAGTTACATATAGTACACCATAAACAGACTCCTAGTTACACATAGTATACCATAAACAGCCCCTAGTTACACATAGTACACAATAAACAGCCCTAGTAACACATAGTCCACCATAAACAGCCCCTAGTTACACATAGTATACCATAAACAGCCCCTAGTTACAAATAGTACACCATAAACAGACTCCTAGTTACACATAGTACACCATAAACAGCCCCTAGTTACACATAGTATACCATAAACAGACTCCTAGTTACACATAGTACACCATAAACAGCCCTAGTTACACATAGTATACCATAAACAGCCCCTAGTTACACATAGTATACCATAAACAGCCCTAGTTGAACATAGTATACCATAAACAGACTCCTAGTTACACATAGTATACCATAAACAGACTCCTAGTTACACATAGTATACCATAAACAGCCCCTAGTTGAACATAGTATACCATAAACAGACTCCTAGTTACACATAGTATACCATAAACAGCCCCTAGTTACACATAGTATACCATAAACAGACTCCTAGTTACACATAGTATACCATAAACAGCCCCTAGTTACACATAGTACACCATAAACAGACTCCTAGTTACACATAGTATACCATAAACAGCCCCTAGTTACACATAGTATATGTAACGGACCGTTTCAGCATATGAGGGGTTAAAATCCGTTTAGGCGATAATCCCCTTTTCTAAAGACAGGCACAGCTACTGCAGAACATCACACTCCCGATCTGGATACGAAATAACACTCCGAACTGGAACAGCTGAACAAGAAAAGCATACAATCGGCTTACACTCTTGGCAGTCAGCTTACAATCCAATCCCCCCCAAGAACGAGACGACACTTCATTTTGAGGGTTAAGCAGGAACTGTGGACTGGGACACCCAGTCTGGCTTTTATTACAAACAAGTACATACAGGACACTCCCAGGGGGAGGATGAAATTAACCAATCACATGGATGTACCTCCCACACATTTCCTCCCCTTAGATTAACACTTAACACAATTATACTGTACACCTTTTTCCCCAATTCCTGGATGTACCCCAAATACATATGCTACACCTCCAAAACAGGTATCCCCTGATAGCCCTTATTCAGGGGGACAACATATGCAAGAATCAGCCCATTCGGATAAACGGTTCGGAAGTTATGGGACTTTAAAGTATTGACCGACCGCATGGGTAAAGTATCCGAAAACAGTTCCATGCATTTTGGCCCTGCGGTCGGTCACAAACAAGGGAATGAAAACAGGCGAATTGCCTGTGTTATAGAGCCTGGAGAGGGTTTGAATGAATTCCCTTGTTTATGGGGTTCTTTCTACCGAACGGCGGGTCATTCGGTAGTTTCCATACGAATTTCTGGAAGTATGGAGGTCTCAGCGGTGTTTGCCTAGTCAAGTGTCCGATTTTAGTTCCAGACACTCGACGGCAAAACACCGCTGTTCGGTAGTTTAAGATGGCCGCCGCCACGTGTTGGTTTCCTGAATGGCGGCCAACCAGAGGACACAGAACACATTACATGGATTGCCAATTACCTGTTTGCAACATTGTTGCAAACGGTAATTGGAGGCACACTTAATCCTGGGTGGTCTGGTTGTTCGGTAGTTTCCTCAATACAATGAATGGAGTGATTCTACCGAACAATCAGATGAAGGCTGCATATATATATATAACCCAGGTTAACTGCATACATAAATACATATACAATATACAGGCAGTACAATAGGATATGCTTCACAGTCTTAAAGGGACAGTAGTCCCAAAATGTCCATTGCTGATTTTAAAGGGCCAGTAGCAGCAATATAAATTAGTACATGCCCAAATATAGTCTTTAAAGTGCAATATGTCCAGGGGCCATAGTCAGCGGGCAGGAGGCTAGCAGCCAGGCTTCTCCAGCCCACAGTGGCGAAGTTGGTTTCGCCACAGTATACCATAAACAGACTCCTAGTTACACATAGTATTCCATAAACAGACTCCTAATTACACATAGTACACCATAAACAGCTCTTAGTTACACATAGTATACCATAAACAGACTCCTAGTTACACATAGTACACCATAAACAGACTCCTAATTACACATAGTACACCATAAACAGCTCTTAGTTACACATAGTATACCATAAACAGCCCCTAGTTACACATAGTATACCATAAACAGACTCCTAGTTACACATAGTATACCATAAACAGACACCTAGTTACACATAGTACACCATAAACAGACTCCTAATTACACATAGTACACCATAAACAGCTCTTAGTTACACATAGTATAGCATAACAGACTCCTAGTTACACATAGTATACTATAAACAGCCCCTAGTTAAACATAGTACACCATAAACAGCCCCTAGTTACACATAGTATACCATAAACAGACTCCTAGTTACACATAGTATACCATAAACAGACTCCTAGTTACACATAGTATACCATAAACAGCCCCTAGTTACACATAGTATACCATAAACAGCTCTTAGTTACACATAGTATACCATAAACAGCCCTAGTTACACATAGTACACCATAAACAGACTCCTAGTTACACATAGTATACCATAAACAGCCCCTAGTTACACATAGTATACCATAAACAGCTCTTAGTTACACATAGTATACCATAAACAGCCCTAGTTACACATAGTACACCATAAACAGACTCCTAGTTATACATAGTATACCATAAACAGACTCCTAGTTACACATAGTACACCATAAACAGACTCCTAGTTACACATAGTATACCATAAACAGCCCCTAGTTACACATAGTACACCATAAACAGACTCCTAGTTACACATAGTATACCATAAACAGACTCCTAGTTACACATAGTATACCATAAACAGCCCCTAGTTAAGTGTTCTTGCATAGCAAGACCACTTAATGTTATCTCACATATATATTATTATTATTATTATTAATAAGTGTTCTTGCATAGCAAGACCACTTACTGTTATCTCACATATATATTATTAAGTGTTCTTGCATAGCAAGACCACTTAATGTTATCTCACATATATATTTAAGTGTTCTTGCAAAGCAAAACCACTTACTGTTATCTCACATATATATTATTATTCTTATTATAGCCAAATTTGCCACCCTAACTCCTCCCACAGTTTTTACACTACATAGACAAAAATATACCAAAACGTGCAGATTGTTCCCGATCGGATTGCTATTACTTTGTGGAACGTTTCGCCGTATGGTTCTCGGAATATCGTCGTTCTTGTGGCGAAATTTGTCCCATAGGAATGAATGGCAAAGCTAGAGTGGGAGCTGGCAAAAGCTGAAAAATCAGGACATGATTTCTAAACTGCCACCACTCCCTCATTTTCAGGCCCACCTACACAAATCTTATATCAAAACGTTCAGCTATCCCTGCTGCCACTAAAAATGTCCACGGCTAAGCCATAGTCCTGATTGTTTTCGCAATATGACCATTTGTTTGCAACTCACGCAGTCCATTGACATTCATTGAAACTCCAGGTCTAAAGTACGTAATTGAAATGGGTGAGAAATAAAGACCAACGAGCTTGCCTGGAGGACAATCGCTTGGCCTCCCCAATATAGGACAAGTTCTTGTGGTCCGTCAAAATAGTAACAGGATGTAAGGTCCCTTCCAATAAATGTCTCCATTCTTTTAAAGCCATGATAACTGCTAGTAGTTCCCTGTCACCAATGTCATATCTGCTCTCCGGGCCAGATAGCTTTTTGGAAAACAAACCACATGGATGTAATGGTTTATCCACACCTAACCTTTGGGACAGGATAGCGCCTACACCTGTCTCTGAGGCGTCTACTTCGAGTAGGAAAGGCAGAGTAGTATCAGGGTGAACTAAAATTGGTGCGGAAGCAAAAAGTTCTTTGAGGGTTTTGAAAGCAAGAAGTGCTTCAGTAGACCAATTCTTAGTGTCAGCCCCCTGTCTGGTCATATTGGTGATAGGAGCAATAATCGATGAGTAACCGTTAATGAAGCGCCTATAATAATTGGAGAATCCAATAAACCTCTGAATGGCCTTGAGACCCTTAGGTAAGGGCCAGTCTAAAATGGACTGGAGTTTATCCGGATCCATCTTAAACCCTTCCCCAGAAATCACATAACCAAGAAAGTTTGTCTGGGACTGATCAAAACTAAATTTCTCCAGTTTGCAGTACAAGCCATGTTGAAGAAGTTTGCGCAAAACCCTTCTGACTTGTCTGTGGTGAGTCTCAATGTCCCTAGAATGTATAAGAATATCATCCAGGTATACAATAACGCAGTCCTGTTGAAACTCCCTAAGAACTTCATTGATCAAGTCCTGAAATACTGCCGGCGCATTGCAGAGACCAAAAGGCATTACGGTATACTCGTAGTGCCCATATCGAGTGTTGAACGCCGTCATCCACTCGTGACCCTGCTGAATCCTCACCAAGTTATATGCCCCTCTGAGATCTAACTTGGTGAAAATCTTGGAACCCTTTAAACGATCAAAGAGCTCGGTAATCAAAGGAATCGGGTAGGCATTTCTAACGGTTATTTTGTTCAAACCTCGGTAGTCAATGCAAGGTCTCAGTGTACCATCCTTCTTTTTAACAAAAAAAAACCCAGCCCCGGCAGGGGAGGAAGATCTCCTAATAAATCCTTTGTCTAGATTTTCACGAATATACTCCTCTAGGACTAAGTTCTCTTTAGTAGACAAAGGGTATACATTGCCCCTGGGAGGCATGGTACCAGGGAGTAGATTAATCTTACAATCAAAGGACCTGTGTGGGGGTAAAGTATCGGCCTTCTTTTTGTCAAATACCGCCTTTAAGTCCAGATACAGTGGAGGTATTTGTACTTCTGTAGGGTCGGTAGACTGAGTGGATGCATTAACTATGCAAAGCGGTGAGACTTTCTGTAAACACTTCTCCTGACAATTCTGACCCCATGAGATTATCTCCCCTAATTCCCAATCAATAATAGGGTTATGTCTCTTTAACCAAGAATACCCCAGGACTATGGGAACAGAAGGAGATGAAATGAGTAACAGAGATATGTCTTCCTCGTGTAAAATACCAACAGTTAAGTTAACGGGTATGGTTTCACGAAAAATCACAGGCTCAACTAAAGGTCTACCATCTATGGCCTCAACGGCCAAGGGCGTGTCCCTTAACTGAGATGGAATAGTGTGTTTAGTGACAAAAACTTGGTCGATAAAGCTCTCAGCAGCTCCGGAATCTATCAATGCCACAGTCTCTACTACTCCCCTCTCCCAAGTTAAGGAAACGGGTAGCACAAGCCTATGATCTTTATAATTATGAGTAGAGGACAAAATAGAAACACTCAAGGCCTGTCCTCTAGAGAAACTTAGGTGCGAGCGTTTCCCGATCGATTAGGACAATTTAGGCGTAAGTGACCTCTGGCTCCACAGTACATACACAGCCCCTCCCTTCTCCTGTACTGTCTCTCCTCTTCTGAGAGATGAGTATTGCCTATCTGCATAGGTTCTGGAAAAGGTAAGGTTTTGATCTAAGGACTTAGAAATGAGGGAGCTAGTTTGAAGGAAGGTCTACAGGTTCTATCTCGAGTGTTCTGTCTCTCTCTTAAGCGTTCATCAATGCGAGAGATAAAAGAAATTAAATCCTCCAAATTCTCAGGAAGCTCTCTAGTAGCAACCTCATCAAGTATTACATCTGATAATCCGTTTAAAAATACGTCTATATAAGCCTGTTCATTCCACTTAACTTCTGCCGCCAAGGACCTGAACTCTAGTGCATACTCCACAAGAGTTTGGTTATCTTGTCTAAGGTGCAACAGTAATCTGGCTGCATTGACCTTTCTACCAGGAGGGTCAAAAGTTCTTCTAAAAGGAGCTACAAAGGCATTATAATTATATACTAACGGATTATCGTTTTCCCACAACGGATTGGCCCATCTCAGAGCTTTCTCAACGAGTAAGGTGATAATAAATCCGACCTTCGCCCTATCTGTAGGATAGGAACGGGGTTGTAATTCGAAGTGGATACTGATTTGGTTTAAAAAACCTCGACACTTCTCAGGAGAACCACCATAACGTACAGGTGGGGTAATACGAGAGGAGGCACCTACAGTGGCTACCTCTAAACCTGAACTTACAGGGGAGATAGAATTATTACGCATCTCTTCTGGTGGGTTATTAGGACGAGATAATAACGCCTGTAGTGCTAAGGCCATCTGATCCATTCTATGTTCCATGGCGTCAAACCTAGGATCGGAAGGACCAAGCTGACTACATATACCTGCAGGATCCATTGGCCCTGTCGTAATGTCAGGATCGGGACAGGGATCCAACACGCAGAGTACAAAGTGTAGTAGGTACGTATACTGGACCTTAGAATGGCCGGACTTAACGTAAGGAGTAAGTAGAGAATGGTCAGAGGCAAGCCGAGGTCGAGGGAACGAGAAGACAGGTAAGCGAGAGACAAGCCGGGTCAAAGGATAACAGAGATAAGCAGAGTGATACAAACAAGCCGGGTCAGAACCAAAGAGACAATAGACATACAAGAGCACTGAGTGACTAGACTGGCTAGAACCACGACAGGGCAATGAGCAAATGCGGCAAGCTCTATTAAATACCCCGGTTCTAGGAGGTAATCACACCCCCGACGAGTCCTGGTTCGTGTTCAGGGTTTGAGTGACAGGTCGAGCCGGCCTGGCGTCATGACGTCGGCTACTGAGCGTCACGTCATAAAAGGGCGTGGATCCCTCGCGGCCGGCGTGTAATCGACCGGAGGGACCGCGAGGAACGGAGGAAACAGCCCTTCTGAACGGGAAAACGTCTAAGTCTCTCCTCTTATCAGAGGTAGAGACTACAGGTACCCTGACAATATCAAAACGTTCAGCTGTCCCTGCTGCCACTAAAAATGTCCACAGCTAAGCCATAGTCCTGATAGTTTTCACAATATGACCATTTGTTTGCAACTCACGCTGTCCATTGACATTCATTGAAACTCCACTCTGCAAAGCTCACATTTGAAGGGCAATTTCTAAACTGCGACTGTGCCTTCATTGTTAATATTGCAGAGACATACTATGCATCAAAATGTAGGTCTGGGTCTTGTGATTCTCACAATATAAAACTCTTCGCTGTAGGATTTATAGTTTTTAAAATACGACCGTTTGAAGATGGCAACCGCCAAAATACTCTGACCTGTGCCAGTCTGCAGCAGCAAGTGATGTCATAGACAAAGCCTTTTGTACACCTGCTAATGTTTTTATAACTGTATGTTTTAATGTAACTGTGAAGCACTTTGGGCAACAACGTTGCAATTAAATGTGCTATATAAATAAATAATAACAGTTACTCCGCCCACTCCAGTTGTAGACTACTGGTGGAGGCAAGAACACTTCACACAATTTCCCAAGAAATTGTAGCTTTTCTAGTTATTATTATTATTATTAAGTGTTCTTGCAAAGCAAGACCACTTACTGTTATCTCACATATATATTATTATTATTATTATAGCCAAATTTTCCACCCTAACTCCTCCCACAGTTTTTACACTACATAGACAAAAATATACCAAAACGTGCAGATTGTTCCCGATCGGATTGCTATTACTTTGTAGAACGTTACGGCGAATGGTTCTCGGAATATCGTCGTTCTTGTGGCGAAATTTGTCCCATAGGAATGAATGGCAAAGCTAGAGTGGGAGCTGGCAAAAGCTGAAAAATCAGGACATGATTTCTAAACTGCCACCACTCCCTCATTTTCAGGCCCACCTACACAAATCTTATATCAAAACGTTCAGCTATCCCTGCTGCCACTAAAAATGTCCACGGCTAAGCCATAGTCTTTATAGTTTTCACAATATGACCATTTGTTTGCAACTCACGCAGTCCATTGACATTCATTGAAACTCCACTCTGCAAAGCTCACATTTTAAGGGCAATTTCTAAACTGCAACTGTGCCTTCATTGTTAATATCTCACAGACATACTATACATCGAAATGTAGGTCTGGGTCTTGTGATTCTCACAATATAAAGTTCTTCACTGTAGGATTTATAGTTTTTAAAATACAACCATTTGAAGGTGGCAACCGCAAAAATACTCTGACCTGTGCCAGTCTGCAGCAGCAAGTGATGTCATAGACAGGGCCTTTTGCACCTGCTAATGTTTTTATAACTGCATGTTTTAATGTAACTGTGAAGCACTTTGGGCAACAACGTTGCAATTAAATGTGCTACATAAATAAATAATAACAATTACTCCGCCCACTCCAGTTGTAGACTACTGGTGGAGGCAAGAACACTTCACACAATTTCCCCAGAAATTGTAGCTTTTCTAGTTAAGTGTTCTTGCATAGCAAGACCACTTAATGTTATCTCACATATATATTATTATTAAGTGTTCTTGCATAGCAAGACCACTTAATGTTATCTCACATATATATTATTATTATTATTCTTATTATAGCCAAATTTGCCACCCTAACTCCTCCCACAGTTTTTACACTACATAGACAAAAATTTACCAAAACGTGCAGATTGTTCCCGATCGCGTTGCTATTACTTTGTGGAACGTTTCGCTGAATGGTTCTCGGAATATCGTCATTCTTGTGGCGAAATTTGTCCCATAGGAATGAATGGCAAAGCTAGAGTGGGAGCTGGCAAAAGCTGAAAAATCAGGACATGATTTCTAAACTGCCACTACTCCCTCATTTTCAAGCCCACCTACACAAATCTTATATCAAAACGTTCAGCTATCCCTGCTGCCACTAAAAATGTCCACGGCTAAGCCATAGTCCTGATTGTTCTCGCAATATGACCATTTGTTTGCAACTCACGCAGTCCATTGACATTCATTGAAACGCCACTCTGCAAAGCTCACATTTGAAGGGCAATTTCTAAACTGCGACTGTGCCTTCCTTGTTAATATCTCAGAGACATACTATACATCAAAATGTAGGTCTGGGTCTTGTGATTCTCACAATATAAAGCTCTTCACTGTAGGATTTATAGTTTTTAAAATACGACCGTTTGAAGATGGCAACCGCAAAAATACTCTGACCTGTGCAAGGCTGCAGCAGCAAGTGATGTCATAGACAGGGCCATTTGCACCTGCTAATGTTTTTATAACTGTATGTTTTAATGTAACTGTGCAACAACGTTGCAATTAAATGTGCTATATAAATAAATAATAGTTACTCCGCCCACTCCAGTTGTATACTACTGGTGGAGGCAAGAACACTTCACAATTTCCCCAGAAATTGTAGCTTTTCTAGTTATTAAGTGTTCTTGCATAGCAAGACCACTTAATGTTATCTCACATATATATTATTCTTATTCTTATTCTTATTATAGCCAAATTTGCCACCCTAACTCCTCCCACAGTTTTTACACTACATAGACAAAAATTTACCAAAACGTGCAGATTGTTCCCGATCGGATTGCTATTACTTTGTGGAACGTTTTGCCGAATGGTTCTCGGAATATCGTCGTTCTTGTGGCGAAATTTGTCCCATAGGAATGAATGGCAAAGCTAGAGTGGGAGCTGGCAAAAGTTGAAAAATCAGGACATGATTTCTAAACTGCCACCACTCCCTCATTTTTAGGCCCACCTACTCAAATCTTATATCAAAACGTTCAGCTATCCCTGCTGCCACTAAAAATGTCCACAGCTAAGCCATAGTTCTGATAGTTTTCACAATATGACCATTTGTTTGCAACTCACGCAGTCCATTGACATTCATTGAAACTCCACTCTGCAAAGCTCACATTTGAAGGGCAATTTCTAAACTGCGACTGTGCCTTCATTGTTAATATCTCAGAGACATACTATACATCAAAATGTAGGTCTGGGTCTTGTGATTCTCACAATATAAAGCTCTTCGCTGTAGGATTTATAGTTTTTAAAATACGACTGTTTGAAGATGGCAACCGCAAAAATACTCTGACCTGTGCAAGGCTGCAGCAGCAAGTGATGTCATAGACAGGACATTTTGCACCTGCTAATGGTTTGTATAACTGTATGTTTTAATGTAACTGTGAAGCACTTTGGGCAACAACGTTGCAATTAAATGTGCTATATAAATAAATAATAACAGTTACTCCGCCCACTCCAGTTGTAGACTACTGGTGGAGGCAAGAACACTTCACACAATTTCCCCATAAATTGTAGCTTTTCTAGTTAAGTGTTCTTGCATAGCAAGACCACTTAATGTTATCTCACATATATATTATTATTATTATTCTTATTATTCTTATTATAGCCAAATTTGCCACCCTAACTCCTCCCACAGTTTTTACACTACATAGACAAAAATATACCAAAACGTGCAGATTGTTCCCGATCGGATTGCTATTACTTTGTGGAACGTTTCGCCGAATGGTTCACGGAATATCGTCGTTCTTGTGGCGAAATTTGTCCCATAGGAATGAATGGCAAAGCTAGAGTGGGAGCTGGCAAAAGCTGAAAAATCAGGACATGATTTCTAAACTGCCACCACTCCCTCATTTTCAGGACCACCTACACAAATCTTATATCAAAACGTTCAGCTATCCCTGCTGCCACTAGAAATGTCCACGGCTAAGCCATAGTCCTGATAGTTTTCACAATATGACCATTTGTTTGCAACTCACGCTGTCCATTGACATTCATTGAAACTCCACTCTGCAAAGCTCACATTTGAAGGGCAATTTCTAAACTGCGACTGTGCCTTCATTGTTAATATCTCAGAGACATACTATACATCAAAATGTAGGTCTGGGTCTTGTGATTCTCACAATATAAAGCTCTTCACTGTAGGAATTATAGTTTTTAAAATACGACCGTTTGAAGATGGCAACCGCCAAAATACTCTGACCTGTGCAAGGCTGCAGCAGCAAGTGATGTCATAGACAAAGCCTTTTACACCTGCTAATTTTTTATAACTGTATGTTTTAATGTAACTGTGAAGCACTTTGGGCAACAACATTGCAATTAAATGTGCTATATAAATAAATACTAACAGTTACTCCGCCCACTCTAATTGTAGACTACTGATGGAGGCAAGAACACTTCACACAATTTCCCCAGAAATTGTAGCTTTTCTAGTTATTATTATTCTTATTATAGCCAAATTTGCCACCCTAACTCCTCCCACAGTTTTTACACTACATAGACAAAAATTTACCAAAACGTGCAGATTGTTCCCGATCGCGTTGCTATTACTTTGTGGAACATTTCGCTGAATGGTTCTCGGAATATCGTCGTTCTTGTGGCGAAATTTGTCCCATAGGAATGAATGGCAAAGCTAGAGTGGGAGCTGGCAAAATCTGAAAAATCAGGACATGATTTCTAAACTGCCACTACTCCCTCATTTTCAAGCCCACCTACACAAATCTTATATCAAAACGTTCAGCTATCCCTGCTGCCACTAAAAATGTCCACGGCTAAGCCATAGTCCTGATTGTTTTCGCAATATGACCATTTGTTTGCAACTCACGCAGTCCATTGACATTCATTGAAACGCCACTCTGCAAAGCTCACATTTGAAGGGCAATTTCTAAACTGCGACTCTGCCTTCCTTGTTAATATCTCAGAGACATACTATACATCAAAATGTAGGTCTGGGTCTTGTGATTCTCACAATATAAAGCTCTTCACTGTAGGATTTATAGTTTTTAAAATACGACCGTTTGAAGATGGCAACCGCAAAAATACTCTGACCTGTGCAAGGCTGCAGCAGCAAGTGATGTCATAGACAGGGCCATTTGCACCTGCTAATGTTTTTATAACTGTATGTTTTAATGTAACTGTGCAACAACGTTGCAATTAAATGTGCTATATAAATAAATAACAGTTACTCCGCCCACTCCAGTTGTATACTACTGGTGGAGGCAAGAACACTTCACAATTTCCCCAGAAATTGTAGCTTTTCTAGTTATTCTTATTCTTATTATAGCCAAATTTGCCACCCTAACTCCTCCCACAGTTTTTACACTACATATACAAAAATTTACCACAACGTGCAGATTGTTCCCGATCGGATTGCTATTACTTTGTGGAACGTTTCGCCGAATGGTTCACGGAATATCGTTGTTCTTGAGGCAAAATTTGTCCCATAGGAATGAATGGCAAAGCTAGAGTGGGAGCTGGCAAAAGCTGAAAAATCAGGACATGATTTCTAAACTGCCACCACTCCCTCATTTTCAGGCCCACCTACACAAATCGTATATCAAAACGTTCAGCTATCCCTGCTGTCACTAAAAATGTCCACGGCTAAGCCATAGTCCGAATAGTTTTCACAATATGACCATTTGTTTGCAACTCACACCATCCATTGACATTCATTGAAACTCCACTCTGCAAAGCTCACATTTGAAGGGCAATTTCTAAACTGCGACTGTGCCTTCATTGTTAATATCTCAGAGACATACTATACATCAAAATGTAGGTCTGGGTCTTGTGATTCTCACAATATAAAGCTCTTCACTGTAGGAGTTATAGTTTTTAAAATACGACCGTTTGAAGATGGCAACCGCAAACATACTCTGACCTGTGCAAGGCTGCAGCAGCAAGTGATGTCATAGACAGGGCCTTTTGCACCTGCTAATGTTTTTATAAATGTATGGTTTAACCCCTTCAGGACGGAGTCAATAGTGCACGTTCTGATCAAAACAAAACGTAAACAAAAACTGGAATTTGCGCTATATGTCTGTTTACCCGTAGTTCCCCTCTTTCAAATTATATGCACCCACACTTATTATATATCATTTTGTTCAGGAGAAACAGGGCTTTAATCTATCATTAACTATTCATATATGGAACATAATTTATTATGAATAAAATTAAAAAAAATGTGAGAAAATTAGATTTTTTTTAAAATGTGCATTTCCGTCTGACATTTTAACTGTGAATGTCATAACACTGTTAGGTTTTACTGCAAAAAAAAATGCACAGATTTGTAATCAGCAATGTCTCACGAGTACAACAGTACCCCCCCATTAACAGGTTTTATGTTGTTTTGGAAAGTTACAGGGTCAAATATAGAACATTCCATTTTCAAATTGAAATTTTCCAGATTAGTAATGTTACCTTTGAGACGGTGTGGTAGCCAGGAATGAGCATTACCCCCATAATGGCATAGCATTTGAAAAAGTAGACAAGCCAAGGTATTGAAAGTGGGGTATGTTTAGTCTTTTTTAGTAGCCACTTAGTCACAAACACTGGCCAAAGTTAGCGTTCATATTTGTTTTTGTGTGAAAAAAGCAAAAAACAAATATTTGGCCAGTGTGACTAAGTGGCTACTAAGAAAGACTGGACATACCCCACTTGCAATACCTCGGGTTGTCTACTTTTGCAAATGGTATGCCATCATGGGGGTAATTCTCATTCCTGGGCTACCATACGCTCTCAAAGGCAACATAACCAATCTGGCAAATTTCAATGTGAAAAAAATGAAATGCAAGCCTTATATGTGACTCTCTAACTTTCCAAAACACCATGAAACCTGTACATGGGGGGTACTGTTATTCTCGGGAGACTTCACTAAACACAAATATTAGTGTTTTAAAACAGTAAAACATATTACAACAATAATATAGACCATAAAAGTGCCGTTCGCTTGTAAAAAATGCGAAAAACGTCACTTTTACTTAAAATATCATCGTTGTAATACAATTTACCAGTTTGAAACACTAATATTTGAGTTCAGCGAAGTCTCCCGAGTAAAACAGTACCCCCTATGTACAGGTTTTATGGTGTCTTGGAGAGTTACAGGGTCAAATATAGTGCTTGCGAATTAAATTCTCTGCACTTTCTCCCTGTGTTGTCAGGCATGTCAATCAAATTTTAATTAATCAAATCACATAATTACGTTAAAAGATTATTTAAATATACACGTAGAATTTTAATATATATGCATTTATAGGTATTTAAATTCTACGCGTATACTAATGTAATCTTTTATGTAATTATATGTATTTATCTATATATATATATTTGCGTTTTTTTGTATTTTATATATAGATAGATATATATAGAATGTCATTCTAAGTGTATTTTGTTACCGATATATATATATTAATAACAAAATACAGTTAGAATGAAATTACATATGCATATATAATTTATATTAAATTTTGTTTCAATATTTTATTTATTTATTTTATTATTTTATTTATTTATTATTTTAATTATACGTATTTATATATAATATATATATGTACATCTATTATATATATAATATATATACATATATAATATATATATATATATGTAACATCATTCTAAGTGTATTTTAATATTAATATATGTACTTATATTAATATTAAAATACACTTTGTATGACGTTACATATATATAATATGTATATATTATATATATATAATATATATACATATTATATATATATATAAATATATTTATTTTATTTTTACACATGTCTAATTTATTTTTTTTACACCTCCTACCAGCAGGGGGACTGTCTGATATTTCAGACAGTCCCCCTGCTGGCAGATCCACAGCCAGCTATAGGAGGCCATGTGATCGCTCTTTTGGAGCGATCACATGGCCCCCGGGGGCCTCATTTGCCGGAAGGGGACTGCCTGGGCTCTCAGGCAGCCCCCCAGAAGAGGATCGCGGCGGAGGTAAGTACACCTCTCTTCTTGGGGGCTTAAGCCGTTACGGCGTACCATGCCGTCGCAACGGCTTTAAAGCCCATTTAATGCGTGACGGCATGGTACGCCATAACGGCGTTAAGGGGTTAATGTAACTGTGCAACAACATTGCAATTAAATGTGCTATATAAATGATAACAGTTACTGCGCCCACTCCATTTGTAGACTACTGGTGGAGACAAGAACACTTCACACAATTTCCCCAGAAATTGTAGCTTTTCTAGTTACACATAGTATACCATAAACAGACTCCTAGTTACACATAGTACACAGTAAACAGCCCTAGTAACACATAGTACACCATAAAAAGCCCCTAGTTACACATAGTATACCATACACAGACTCTTAGTTACACATAGTATACCATAAATAGACTCCTAGTTACACACAGTATACCATAAACAGACTCCTAGTTACACACAGTACACCATAAACAGCTCTTAGTTACACATAGTACACCATAAACAGCCCCTAGTTACACATAGTATACCATAAACAGCCCCTAGTTACACATAGTACACCATAAACAGACTCCTAGTTACACATAGTATACCATAAACAGCCCCTAGTTACACATAGTACACCATAAACAGCCCCTAGTTACACATAGTATACCATAAACAGCCCCTAGTTACACATAGTACACCATAAACAGACTCCTAGTTACACATAGTATACCATAAACAGACTCCTAGTTACACATAGTATACCATAAACAGCCCCTAGTTACACATAGTACACCATAAACAGACTCCTAGTTACACATAGTATACCATAAACAGTCCCTAGTTACACATAGTATACCATAAACAGACTCCTAGTTACACATAGTATACCATAAACAGCCCCTAGTTCCACATAGTATACCATAAACAGCCCCTAGTTACACATAGTATACCATAAACAGCCCCTATTTACACATAGTATACCATAAACAGCCCCTAGTTACACATAGTATACCGTAAACAGCCCCTAGTTACACATAGTATACCATAAACAGCCCCTAGTTCCACATAGTATACCATAAACAGCCCCTAGTTACACATAGTATACCATAAACAGCCCCTATTTACACATAGTATACCATAAACAGCCCCTAGTTACACATAGTATACCGTAAACAGCCCCTAGTTACACATAGTATACCGTAAACAGCCCCTAGTTACACATAGTATACCATAAACAGACTCCTAGTTACACATAGAAACCATAAACAGACTCCTAGTTACACATAGTATACCATAAACAGCCCCTATTTACACATAGTATACCATAAACAGACTCCTAGTTACACATAGTACACCATAAACAGACTCCGAGTTACACATAGTATACCATAAACAGCCCCTAGTTACACATAGAAACCATAAACAGCCCCTAGTTACACATAGTACACCATAAACAGCCCCTAGTTACACATAGTACACCATAAACAGCCCCTAGTTACACATAGTACACCATAAACAGACTCCTAGTTACACATAGTACACCATAAACAGACTCCGAGTTACACATAGAAACCATAAACAGACTCCTTTCAATAAAAACTCATTTTAAAGCAGGGTGGTAGGTTTATTAACATAAACAACAACATACAGAGCATACAACAAATCCTGGCACTTAAATAGTTACTGGCTGGGACATCGGCAGTGTTCCAATGTTGGATACATCGGGAAAACATCTCCGCACTCATGAGCCCATCATTGACTTTCCAGTGGTGTATTTTGGACATTGCAGATTGGGTCACCGCCCCCTCCCCATTAACTTACGAGTATTATGTTATTTTTTTCAGGTGTTGTGAACTTTGTGACTTGCAACCACATGCGCGCCATCAAGTACTATACCGACAGCATTGGCCAGACTGGCAGCTTCGTTAGCTATCCCTGCAAAGATTACAACACTTATAAAGCGGTAAGTGGTCTTTTTTTATATATAAAATGGGTCAACTGGGGATGAAATGGTTTGTTCAATGAAACGGGGAATTTTACTGTGTTTTCAGTTACAAAGTAAATAGTACATAGCATCTCCGTCACGACTAATCACTCCTATCACAAGTAGTTTGGCCATGTTGGGATTTACCCAGTAATACGCTTGCTGGGACCAAGTTTATTTTTCTCAGACATGCCATGAAAATACATCGAACACTCAGCTTCGGTACCGACGAATGATTTGGCTCACTTGAACCATTTTTTCTAAAAATTTAAATTTCGTTTGTGACTTCTGACACTGTTTCATTTGACTTTGCCAAACAGGGTGTGGAAATAGAGTAATCGGTGTTTAGTAAAATATATACCTAATATACATAGTATTATTGATAATAAGAATTATAATATTATTATATAAATATTATGTATATATTTTGCACTGATAGGAGCATTTTCCAGTAACCAATATAGAGAAAGCAGTAAATTAATATATTTATATTGTATAACGTTATTAAATGTATAGCTTTTCTTTACGCCTCCTTTTATCCTTCTATTGTTTACTTCTCACTAAATCTGTGAATAAATCCAACATTTAGTGACTGTCTCCTACCCATCAGTCATATTTTTAGCAATCAAACATCTCTTGTTTTGGCTCCATGAGTGGAACTCTCCGAACCATGAATCATTTGTTCATCAAGTCTATATGGCGATTTAGGATTGCAGATAAAAACGAGTGTGATGGGTAATCATTTATTGTTCCATTTTAGAAACAGTGTTGATTCTCATGAAAATATAAATACGGACACCATAAATAATATCACGGTTACTTGGCTTCCTGACTCATAGAACTTTTTAAGACTAGAGTATCGAAGGCGATGGCCAGATGTTATAAAACTGCAATAGTAACAGGAAACAAATTATCCAAGGGAAGTGAGACTGGTCTTGCCATCTGCATTTTACAGTCTTTTGAGTCTGCATTAACCCACACAATCTGCCACAGCATGCTTGACCTATATCCCTATTTGTTTTGTTTTTTACAGGGTAGCTGCAAATCCTGCCCCAGCGCTGGATGTCCTAAGATGGGTCACTATGCTGATACCTTCAAGGGGCTGACATCTTCCAGTCAAATCTTCTATCTAAACACACCTTAAACCGAGCTTGATAAAACATTGATTGATATGCTGGTTATAAACATATTTTCCATGAAAGACAATGACCATTGCTTCCATCAGATATTCAGAGGCCATTGTATTTGATGATTAAATAAATATTAACAGCACGTGCCTGGCTCACTATAGGTTTCTTAGTGATGTTCAGTTGGTTCTGCGTTGAAAGAGGTGGCAAGGTTATAATGCCACATTTGTAAATATAGTTTAATGTCAGGAGGAAACCTCAAAAAGATAAATAACATACTCCATATGTTATGTGGATGAATCTTCCTCACAATGACTAAAAATGTCTTTAAATCCACTCATAAAAACTGCTTACTTGGTTCTGAGCCTTCATTAGGTGTACTATATATCTGCATTTAGCAGAACATGTATACGTCAGACTACAGACAAGGACCTAGAACCCCTATATTACCAGAATGGAAGCAGAATGGGGCACATGGTGACAAAAAGAGATTTTCCCAAACACATTCTAGTAACATGGAAAGACCAATGTAATAATCCTACCTAAAACCAGAAGGGACCGATGGATTACCCCCTCTCCCTTTATAGTGTGCACAGTGAGGTGGAAGGTACTAAGATTGGGATCATTGCCTTGATTTTGGCTGCTACCCTTTAGTCCTATGCCACGCGCTTTAGAAGATAAATGGTGGACTGGGTTACTCAAGTCCAAATATAAAACCAATCAGGAGGAATCCAGTCCCCTGAACCCCATAGACACTGGCCTGATGTCAACTATGAGCCCCCTATAACCTTATAATATAGAACAAGTGTATTACCAATCCCAAAGTGAGAATAACTAAACCTGCCTCATCAATTGACCATCATTTGACCATGGGTCCGTAATCCCCTCATTGTAGTAAATAATACCCTCCCTTACTCGCCTTGTCAGTGCCTGAAAAATACTCTGAAAATACAAAATCTTACTGCATTCTTATTTTAACAAGTTAAAAAAGGAAGGAGTCTTCTCTACCCATGGCAAATACAGAACACAATTAAAATGCAAAGATGTGTTTAGAAATCATTTTGTGTAAATTAGATCCTTTCTTCTTCTAAAATTACATTTTAGTTGTATAAATATTTAGTAGAAGTCACCCAAAATATCTCAGAACAGTCCTGTTCCTGGACACCCCCCACTCAGACTCAGAACAGCCCTGCTCCTGGTCACCCCCCACTCAGACTCAGAACAGTCCTGCCCCTGGTCACCCCCCACTCAGACTCAGAACAGTCCTGCCCCTGGCCACCCCCCACTCAGACTCAGAACAGCCCTGCTCCTGGACACCCCCCACTCAGACTCAGAACAGCCCTGCCCCTGGTCACCCCCCCACTCAAACTCAGAACAGGACACCCCCCACTCAGACTCAGAACAGCCCTGCTCCTGGACACCCCCCCATTCAGACTCAGAACAGGACACCCCCCCAATCAGACTCAGAACAGTCCTGCCCCTGGTCACCCTCACTCAGACTCAGAACATTCCGACGCATGGCCACACTCAGAACAGCCCCACCCGTGGACACCCACCCTCAGACTTAGAACAGCCCCGCCCTTGACCACAGTCACACTTAAATTCCTAAAATTAAAGTCTCCCTCTCTGTCCATTTGAAAAGTTGGGAGGTGTTGAAGCATTGCTGACTTTTCACCCCAATTCAGCTACTTTCGGCTTGAATTTGAAATCAACTTTGAGTTCACTTTGCTTTCTCTTCTTTAGTGAATAACCTTTTAATTGGATTGTTTTTCAAAACATAACGAAGTAACAAGGACAAAAAAATGTAACATGACAACTCATAGACACAGAAAACGAAATCTTCATACAAACATAAGACCACTTACCTGCCCAGCAATCAACATTTACATATCCTGAAAATATACAAAAAAGTCTGAAAGGGCTAAACGGTAAACTATGTTAAAAAAAAAGCCGCTGCTCATTAAAACAGAAAAGACATTACCTGGTAAAACACCAAAGAAATACCACAAAATGCCATGAACTGCGCTATCTTAAGAGATATAAATACATAAACTATATCTATACAGTATAAAGCACAAAAGGTAACACGGGGGAGCGCTAAGGAGGGATACTGCACTCTGAACTTTTCTTTGTGTTTTCTTCATGTTACATATTACATCGAGCATGTCAAACTCAAAGACTAACACGGGCCAAACAAACAAGGTTTAAATTTATATGGGCCACAAAAAAAAACAAAAACTTCAGTTTTCATAGAAACGTAGGTTTATTTAGAAAACTGATGTGCTATCAGCACAGAGATAAATGTGTAGATAATGTGATAAAGTATAACATATACTTATCCTAATAGTAAACTGGGCAGCCTCCCACTGATCACCTCTCAGGTGGTGATCTTACATCAAATAGGAATAGAAACAACAAATCATGGGAAATGGCTGTATAATCTAAAAGAGAACACAACACAGACGATAGTGTAATATTGTTATAAATTATATATGTGCGCTAATAATCTTTTGCACTCACAAGATTGAAGATATAAACGCATTCAAAGGGTGCCTCCCCCGATGGTGTTGGGTAGCTATGAACCCACGCTTTGGTCCGTGTGTACTCCTTTAAGAAGAGGAATCCAGAAGATGGTGGTAAAAATATATTCGGCTTTATTTTTAACCAGACACATTGTACCAATAGTCAGTACAATGAGAGGGAAACACATTTTCACGGGAGACCCAGAGGGCCAGAAGAAAAAACTATAACCAATTATTTTCACCCCAGGGGCCAAACATGGTTACATCACAACAGATTTTCCCTTCTACATCTGGACTCCCCTCAATAAAGAATAAGGGTGGATGATTAAAAGATAACCTTTTGACACAACCAGCTTTGGATATGATAGGTTGAGAAGGGTATCTTTAATTTAACGGGTACACACTTGTCAGATGATGAAACTGATCTACTATCGAAAGGGTTAAAATTTGCCCCGAATAAAACAGCTAACTGATTTGATCTCTATAGAGGTCGTTTACCATTAACCCCTTAAGGACCAAACTTCTGGAATAAAAGGGAATCATGACATGACACACATGTCATGTGTCCTTAAGGGGTTAAAAGGCATTTTCTTCTCCATCCCTCTTCTCCAGGCGTTGTAAATACAGATGATAATACATTTCCAATCTAAAAGTTCTAAACCCAAGTCTCATTCTTTTCTTATACAGAGTAGGGGACCTTTTTTGGAAACTTTTGAACACATGGTTGAGCAAGAATTCCAGGCCTTTTCCAGAAGAAATATAAACAAACATACCCATAATCTTACTAAAAAGGAGGAACTGTGCCTTAAAAATCTAATAGAGAGGAGAGGTATAATTATCAAGGAAGCAGATAAACAGGGGGAGGGGGGGGGGGTATCATATTATTGACAACTGATTATTATCTACAGGAGTCTTTAAATATCCTGGGTGATAAAAATACTTATCTCATTTAAAAAAATGATCCCACTACTCAGTTCAATACACAACTGAAAACAATACTGGATAAAGCTAAAGATCAGAATATTATTTCACAACAGAATTATAATTTTCTATTTCAAAAATATCCAGCCATTCCCATTTTTTTTTTACCGAAAATTCGTTGACATTTGTTTAACTGTCATAAGCGGGTCGATTCAATAACTGCAAATTTATCAGCCTTTGCTGACTCCTTTTTACAAAAATACGCTCAAGGAGCCCCTTCTTATATAAAATACACTAAGTCTTTCCTACAGGAGATTGAGAACATCAAGTGGGATCCCAGTTATCGTTGGGTTACACTCGATGTAACCTCACTCTATACTGTTATCAATATTGATTCAGGTTTAGAAGCCATTGGCCATTTTATGACCAAAGATTCTGGGCTACCATGTGATGTACATCAATTCATTTTAATTTTGGTTAAAATCATTTTTGGAACACAATAATCTTTTCTTTAATGGTCAGTTTTATTCACAAACCATGGGCACTACCATGGGCACCAGGTTTGCCCCCAGTTATGCCAACACCTACATGAGGCGTTTTGTGTGGTCCGGTCATGACTGGAGGGAGAACCTGGTGCTCTGGCGGAGATTTATTGATGATATTATCATTATTTGGAAAGGGCCCTTGTTTATTTTTCCGGATTTAGTTAATTTCCTTCATCATAATCAATATAATTTGAAATTTACCCCATCTGGAATAAATATGAAATTCATTTTCTTGATTTGACTTTATTTGGTGAGAATGGACAGATTAAAACCAGATGTTATTTTAAGTCAACTGATGGCAACGGATATGTCCATCATGCCAGCTGCCAACACCGTCCTTGGCTGAAGGGCATAGTGAAAGGGCAATTCACACATCTTAGACACAACTGTTCACACCTACGTGATTTTTCTCTCCAGTCCCAACATATTAAGAATAAACTCATGGAGAAGGGGTTTGGGAAAAGGGCCTTGGAAAGAGAGATCCGTATAACCACACAAATGGATAGAAACCAATTACTAATGGATAAACCTTAACAATTATCCCAACATGACTTATTTATGACAGCATTTATGGCCCAGTATAATTTGTATCATGACAGAATCAAAAGAGGTCTATCAAAACATTGGTCAATACTTTGCAAGATCCAGTTCTGGGAAACTGTTTACCGATATACCCTAAAATTACAATCAAAACTCATGTGAATAACACCAAAGAGATGGCTGGTATGTTCAGAGGTTGTAATTCCTGTAATGCCTGTCTGACCATCTGTCTCCAAAGAACAGATCAATTTATTAGCTTTGTTACAGGTGATCGCTTTTGCATAAAATCCCCCATTGGATGCCACACACACTTTGTGGTTTATTTGCTACAGTGTCCGTGTGGCAAAGAATATGTAGGCCGTACTAAGAGAGCTTTTAAAATCTGGGTCCTAGAGCATATAGGCAATATTAGGAAGGAATTTGAGGACACATTCAGTCCCGGCCCACTGTAATTCGTGCCCTCTATTTTCTTTTAGGAATTTTAAGTGCATTGGCATTGAGAGGGTTACACCATATTGGAGGGGGGAGGGGGTGATAGGAATAAAAAAACCTTTTGGATACACAAACTTCAAACTTTAGAACCAAAGGGATTAAATGTAGATATAGATTTTGTTAGCTTTTTATGATATTTCTTGTTTGTTTTTTTCTGTCAAAAACAGCTATGTAAATAGTGTCTGAGAAACCTTGTTATGGATCAGATGAACTTTTTTATTATACTGTTTATTTAACCCTTTATGTAATAGGGATTTGATACACTTCCATTGTAACTCTGTTTCCACTAACTAACCGAGATTAATTTTAGGATGAAGATAGGTATGCGTGGCTACATACATTCACTTATATTATTAATTTTATAGAGAACACATTAATGCACTTGGAAAGATCTTACCAATGATTGGATATTAATTGGTTATATATAAGATGAGACAAATTCTCATTTGAATAATTAAGATCACATGGAGACAAGGAAGGTCTCTTAAATCATCTCTTTTTCACGTAATTAAAGTTTTATCAGATAAATTACAAGAGAGCTTTCACAATTTGTTTAAAAATGTCTTGTAGTTACAAAACGTTGATATATTGGATCACTATGTGGGAATAATCTTCATTTTCTTCAGCAGATCTGTTATAGGATTTTTATCCATGCTTCACGTTATAGATAGTGTTCATTAATTAATCAGCACCAGGGGTCGCACATTGCGCCTGTATCACCATCGGTGGAAAGCACGGCCAAATTAACTTCAACTATAAACCACAGGTGGAACGCACTGAAGTATTGAGGATATTACACTTCCGGTTTCGAGTAACTACGGCCACCTGTACACTTACCGAGAAAGCTGGTTATTGAAGATCCACACAGGTGAACTAACTCTCCTGATTCCAAAGGAGAACACACGCCCATGGATCCACCAATGAACTTAGGGACTAGCCCTATTTAAGAGGACTTGAGGGTGGGAGGGTCAGGTTGCTTTATTCTTGTGTGTCATTTTGCATGCTACTGTGATACAGATTTATTATAGGTTCCTGAGGAAGTCCAATTGCACTTGGATGAAATGGGTGAACAAACTTCTGTTCTTATTCTATTGGTGTATTTTCACCTTTTATTTAAAAATAAAGCCGAATATATTTTTACCACCATCTTCTGGATTCCTCTTCTCAAAGGAGTACACACGGACCAAAGCATGGGTTCATAGCCCCCCAACACCATCGGGGGAGGCACCCTTTGAATGTGTTTATATCTTCAATCTTGTGAGTGCAAAAAATTATTAGCGCACATATATAATTTATAACAATATTACACTATTGTCTGTGTTGTGTTCTCTTTTAGATTATACAGCCATTTCCCATGTTTTGTTGTTTCTATTCTTATTTAGTAAATACAGTATAAACAAAGTGCCTAACTGACACTGGACATCCTTGCGCTCGTAGGGCTTCAAAGTAAACAAAAGAGCGGATTTATTTTAAGGAGACGTGTATTTGCATATAACCAACGTTTCAGTCTAACTCCCATGACATATTAAGAGAATTTTGATAATAGGACTGAAATGGTGAATGTATGCTGTTGCACAGCTGTAAAAAAACAAATGATGTTATCTTGTAGACTTTGAAGTCCTATGAGTGTGTTCTTCACTTTGGCTGAGATCATCAAACTTGATGATCTCAGCCAACCCAATGCTTTTCCCATCTCTGTATGGAGCGTTTAGCGCCTCCATGAAGACCCAATCTAATACACTGCCCCCTCTGCCCATTCTAATAAATTGCCCACAAATCCAACACACTGGCCCCCCCTCCAATCTAATACATTGCCCCTTAATCTAATAAACTCCCCCCTCGATTTACTCTAATACATTGCCCCCACCCCCAATATCATACATTGCCTCTTAATCTAATACGCTGCCCCTCTTCCTCCACTCTAATTTAATACACTGCCCACCTCCATCCCCCAGTTTAATACACTGTGCTTCCCCCAAATTAGCACAATGACCCCCCCAACGTAACACACTGCCCCCCAACACTCTAATACACTGCCCCACTCCTTCCCCCAATTTAATACACTGCCCCTCCTTCCCCCAAATTAATACACTGCCCTCACCCCAATTTAAACACATTGCCCCCCTTCGCACCAGTCTAATATAGGCAACACTGATTTTCTGATTTCCGTCTGCTGATAGGATGAGAGCAGTCTGCTGACACTCTCAGTCAATCAGTGACTCCCCATTCACAAAAGGGTTCTTTGCAATCCAGTTTAGTGAATGGGGAATAACTGATTGGTTGAGAGTGTCAGCTGACCGCTCTCATCCTATTAGCACGCCCCTGCCCGGCGGCACTCCGCGCTTCCTGAATCTGAAAATTCTGAAGCCTCCGGGGAAAGGGGGGGATAAAAACGCAAGCTAAATCTGTCCTAACAGATCTAGAAATATTTGTCAAAACTTTGGCAGCTCAACATTTTCTGGATCTTACATTCCTTATACTCCTTACAGCTATCTTCGCGTCTGGGTTTGCTCTCACTGCATACAATCCCCACATCGAAAGAAACCCTTTCTGTATTGTCTAAAATTCTCTTTACGTTTTTAATTAAACTGTGTATTAATTTCTGCTTAAGGCAGGGAGCCTCTCTAAACACTATTTTCGGTTTGGTTCCTGGAAATTCATTAAAGGGACACTATAGTCACCTGAACAATTTTAGCCTAATGAATCAGTTTTGGTGTATAGAACATGCCCCTGCAGCCTCACTGCTCAATCCTCTGCCATTTAGGAGTTAAATCCCTTTGTTTATGAAACCTAGTCACACCTCCCTGCATGTGACTTGCACAGCCTTCCATAAATACTTCCTGTAAAGAGAGCCCTATTCAGGCTTTCTTTATTGCAAGCTCTGTTTAATTAAGATTTTCTTATCCCCTGCTATGTTAATAGCTTGCTAGATCATGCAAGAGCCTCCTGTATGTGATTAAAGTTCAATTAAGAGATTGAGATACAATTATTTAAGGTAAATTACATCTGTTTGAAAGTGAAACCAGTTGTTTTTTTTCATGCAGGCTCTGTCAATCATAGCCAGGGGAGGTGTGGCTAGGGCTGCATAAACGGAAACAAAGTGATTTAACTCCTAAATGACAGTGAATTGAGCAGTGAAATTGCAGGGGAATGATCTATACACTAAAACTGCTTTATTTAGCTAAAGTAATTTAGGTGACTATAGTGTTCATTTAAGAACTCTTTTTTTTTTAGGATAACCCCATGCCTTGGGATACTCTTCTTAATTGTCAAATTCTGTTATAATTCCAGAATTCGAGGTGGACCCTAACCCAGGTTTAATTCTGGATTATAATATTTACATATATACTCTGCGTTACAAACGGCCTCTCTTAAACCCATACCAAAGCAGGAGAAACAATCAAACATTAATCTCCACCAAACAAAACACAGTTACATTATTATCAGCGGCTGGGCAATCTGAGATGATCTGAATTGGGTGGAGACATGCAATATAGATAAGCAGGATGTGAAATATTATAACAGAGATAATGAATCGGTCCATGTCTTGTAAAACTGTAAATTGCAGATCAATGAACTCCCTGATATAAAGACATTAAATTGTGAAACCAGCTGTAGAACTCTGCTACAGCCTTTATACGGGAGTTATAACCCGCGGCGCGGCCTGTGAGCCACGTATTCTTTATTTTCAAATATTTTTCATTAAAGGTTTTATATGTTTACATCAATATATGCAGTATGTTTATATTGAATACATACAAGACAAATTGTATTTGGAGATACATACATAAAATTTACAAAGAGAGTACAAACAAAACATGACATATGCATAGTCGCCTTTTCGGCATATGTGGTATAAAAAAAAAAAAACAAACCCCAAGGATACTCAGACACCTTATATTTGGGAAAATTATCACAGCTTTATTAATAAATAAAATATATAAATTATTAAAGGTCATTGCCAACATATTTAACATAACATCTCAGCCCCAACTCTTTTAACATTTCGACTCTGACAATGACCCCCATAAATAAACAATATTACCATATATTAACATAAATAATATCTAACCACTTAAACCATTGCCACCGAGGGCATGATTTACCATGTCCCACCATGTAGGGGTATACCAAGATACATCCTACACACACCAGGTTCGGAGCTACCGAGGAGCTTGAACCAACCAAAATCTACTTGTTTATCCATCCCCCGCCGCCGTGACCAAACAGGATCTAAAACCCTCTTAAAGGGAGGGAGGATGGGCCAAAACAGGTACGTGAGGATTGATTAAGATGGCCCTTGATCTAAAATGGACCCCTTCAGCATCCGGAGAATGGGAGGTGGGAGGGAGAGGGGACCTGCAGTGCCATGAAAACGGATTGTTTTCCTGGCACTGGAGAGTCCCTTTAAGCTAATTAATCACAATGCTACAATGGGAAAGCCTAGCTCCTGGTGACATCAGTCTTCCCTAATTATATCACTAATTATGTCACATTCTGGATGTACCCAGATTCCACAGGGCTAATGAGGACAATCCTGTAGATGTCCATTGAAACTTTTTGTGTGATAGGATTCAATGTGAGACTATGCAATACAAAATGCCAAAATAAACATGCATGGCACCATTGTTTCTGTGATTTATTTACTTCTGGGGCACTGATTAATTATACAGCTAATAGCATTTTGGTGCAAAAAGGCAGTAGAGCTATTTTTTTTTGTGGTGCCAATTCATCAATAAATCCCTAAATTTTGTACGATTTTATAGAAAATACAATTTTATTTTTCTTGAAAACCAAAGCTTTTATTGGAGATAGCATGAAAAGGTACAAAAAGCATTTCTAAAACAAAATATATTGGGCACGCAGCCACCACCCATCTGAGCATTAATCATGAGTGGGATCATCTGACTCGGTTTAGGAGATACACAGGAAGCCTTCCTGAAAGCCTCCCATGTTTTTTCGCCATGGTGAATGTGGTCTGTCTTTTTAGTGCCATTCCTTTCGAGGTCCATACGGAAGCAATGAGGAACGGGTCTAAGCTTCCATGTTCCAAAGAGATCAATTGTTTTTGTGGTGGGTGAGTATGCCATTCCAAAATTCTTTGCAATGCAGTTTCATGGTGATACTTAAGAAAATTGGTTTCTTAAGAGCTAGGCCATCCCAACTTCTTGGTAAACAGAGTAGCTTGTGTCGGAGTCTCGACCTTTCTCCCTTCACATGTATTTTAGTACAAAAAGAAGAAGATATGAGGATCTGGACAGGGGTTCCCGAAAAAATAAAAAAAACCTTTGAAAAAAATATAGTACTCATGCAGCAAAAAGCCCCACACTGCTGCTCATGCAGTGGAAACATACAGGGTAGAAGGAACAAACAAGAGGTGCGCAAAAAGTTGTTGTGTGCACACCATGGTGCTACTGGTATTTATTTGAAGGACAGAATATCACAAAGTATTCCCTTTCCCAATGCACCATGTTCTATTTATCCTGTATTTTAGCACAGTTGATCGAAGTGATGTAAAATGAGCTGTCAGAAATACTATAGGAATCATCTGATAAAGGTACAAGAGTCTAAGTAGGATGTTCATATTTAATATGGCAATTCTGCAAAAACAGAAAATATGCGGGTAGTTCTAATTTTTTTATGTCTTCTTGTATTCGTAGAAACATAGAAACATAGAATGTGACGGCAGATAAGAACCATTCGGCCCATCTAGTCTGCCCAGTTTTCTAAATACTTTCATTAGTCCCTGGCCTTATCTTATAGTTAGGATAGCCTTATACCGAACCCACGCATGCTTAAACTCCTTTACTGTGTTAACCTCTACCACTTCAGCTGGAAGGCTATTCCATGCATCCACTACCCTCTCAGTAAAGTAATACTTCCTGATATTATGTTTAAACCTTTGCCCCTCTAATTTAAGGCTATGTCTAACAAAGCAAAGCACGTGTGATATAGGTGAGCAGGGTTCGTTGTGCTCAGGATACCCAGATACTTCATGTGGGAGCTGCACCAGTGAAATGGAAATTAGTGGCGTAGCAGTCAACGAGACATTAAGTAGCCCACATTTTGACATTTGAGTTTAAAGCCTGATAGGGCACCGTCGAATTCAATCAGCTCCACCAAGGGTAGCAAAGTCATCCTGGGGTTTTTAATGAAAAGCTGAAGATCGTCCGTAACCAAATGAAACCACAATGACAGCATTGCTCCATACTGCCACTAAGAATGGTTATAATGTAAATGCAAAAAGCATAGGTGATACCGGGCACCCATGTGTGGTACTGTTGCAGATTGAAAATGCTTGGAAGCCCATGCCACGTAGTGTAGCCAGGAGGAAGGCCCAGTCCATCCGGTCAAATGCCTTTTCAGCATCAGTAAAGAGCAAGAGCAGAGGTTTTCCAGTCTGTCTCGCCATGTGTTGGACAGAGAGGTGACTGGTAAGGTGCTATCCCTTGCCTCACTACCTGGGATGAATCCCACTTGATCTGGATGGACTAATTTTGGCAGAATCACTCCCAGTCATGCAGACAAGATCTTAGTAAGCAATTTGAGGTCTACATTGAGCAAGGAGATCCGTCTTTAACAATTGTGTTACTATTTATTTCTTTAAAGTGAGCTAAAACCTTACAACTGGCCGCTAGTGTTTTGTTCTAATATTTTGTTTTTCTCTTATATTAACAAGTATTTTAAGAAATCAGTTTATTAGATGGTGAAGCCATACCAACCGTATCATTTATTTTTTACATCGACTTATTTCTCAACAGGGATATAAAATAAATAGCTTGATAACAGCAGGCAATTTAATTCTAAAGTTAGAATGTGATCAAATCAGTGATAAAGCAAAGGTTTTCTGTTTTATGGGGCTGTGTGAAAATTCTGCTGGTGTACACAAAACCTGTTCCTCTGGTAACTGTAGACATTAAAGCGATTAGTTCTTTCTTTAATATAATTACAAAGCTTCATGTTTCCCATTCGTTTTATTTAGCAAATGAGGCAACATACAGCATACCTTTGTATCAGCCGAATACATACAATAAAACTCAAAGAAAAAACTTGAGCATTTGTATAAATCCCCAATGCACATTTAAATAGCTGGACGTTTTTAGTATCGTTACAGTGGCTGTTCAGGTGTAAGCTCACTTGTATATATTGGGGCTAATGTGCACTATGGTCATTGCTGCCGTTTAGAATAGTGGGAGTTTGAGCGCAGGGCTTCATTTTGTGTATTTGTATTTACTTTTTGTATAACACAGTCATGTTACAATGCTGCCGCCCACCCCATGTGTCCCCTATTAAGGGTTAATAAGTATATAGGGGTTTAGAAAAATAACCCTCTCTGTCTCGTTAGAGATTTTTTTTTACCTGAAGCTGAAGTAAGCAAGGTGAATGGTTAGTGTAGGACTCACCTACACTAGGTGGCGGGTGGGCTTACACGTTAATCGCCTAACCAAACAGTGGCACTGAAGCGGGTTCAGACACAGACCAATGCTTGGGCTCGTGAAAAGGTGGGGTATGCTGTGTACCACCGGCTCCCATTTAAGCACATAGGCTTGAAGCATCCATTCAAAGTTATGTACAGCTCTCTGCCCATTGTGGGCATAGGGTGAATGGGGAGTCTGGGACATTTCTTAGCACACAGTATCTAGCCATACCTGATACTTTAGTATTACTTGCCTTATATCATTAACAAGGGGCCTCCAGGGGGAATTAGCTCTTTGAGCACCTAATACCCTAATGTCTTGTTAGTAATAATGTGCTGTTCTGCCGGCCAACTTGAATCACAATGTTATGACTCTTTAATGTTTGGAAACGATGCCGTGTCTAATGCTGACTTGTCTATTAAACACACAATACAAATAAAGAATTAAAAAAATAAAACATAGGTGAAAGAGACAGGTAAAGTCATTGTGTGTTATAACTAACGCATAGAACGCCCAATGAGAGACCTCCTGTATATAATGCCATATTTATAAGTAAATGCTACTAAAAGCTTGACTTTATGACTAGTCAAACGCTGGTTTGTCCTACATAGAGGATTATCATCATGACTAGCTCCATCCATGATAGAAAAATAGAAATGTAATTAGAAATGTTAGGGGATTCTCTCAAGTTATGAAATGGTTAAATCATGAGATATTAGAGTTTTTAAATACCTCTGTAATAGCTACGTCCATATGTCTATGTTTCTATGTCCTTGGCTGTACGATTACATTTAGTGATACCATCTTTGCTTTCAACAAACAAATCACATTTAGAACCAGGTGATGGAAAAAACTCCTGCGACCTTGTATTCACGTGTTTAAGTCTCATGTTTCTCACTATTTATAACAAGAGAAAATAATGTAAAGTTTTGTGATACGTGGGCATATGTGTATCCCATCCAATGATTTGTCTCTATAGACGCTCCGACAGTATATAAACTAATTCATGGCACATGACTACACCATACCATGCTTTTGTCGAGCCATTCATCTACCACTCTTAGTTTACTGTGACTCGGAAAGCAATGCTTTATTTCTTCCGATTTGATCTATAAGCACAGGAATAGATATTCCAACCATATATAATATAGAAATAGGAGTTTCTAGGATTTTTAAAACATTTCCAAAATGCTTTTACAATTTTGATATAGCTTGTCATTAACAAAGGAATGATAATGAGACGTGTTTAAAATTTCAAAAAGATGTACGTGGGTGCATGTATTCTCCTGAGCCAAATAAGAGAAAGATTTATTAGCGTTTATTTACGAAATGCAAGGGGAAATCTAGTCCAAAACTAACAGAAATAAAAACAATGAAGTAGATATTTTGGTAAATCCTTTTTAAATTGCCCGCATGGGTAATGTTTTGAGATTCTTTCTTATAAGAAATTATAATAATATGTATCAGGACATAGCACTGTCGCACATTGAGACTGTTGTACTATATATATATATATTATTATTACTGGTATTTATATAGCGCCAGCATATTCCGTAGCGCTTTACAATATTATCAAAGGGGGAGATTTAGCAATAAATGAGATAATTACAAGAAAACTTACCGGATCAATAGGTTGAAGAGGGCCCTGCTCAAACGAGCTTACAGACAAAAAATAAGGGATGATCTGCTGAACCAATTACAAATAAAACAACATAGTGTGTAACTGTATATATAGGTTTAAGTAGAAATTGCGTTCACAAATGGCCACTCACACTTTCACAGAAGTTTGCAAGCCTTGAGATTTTTTTCTTTTCAGAATAGGAGTTCCAAATCTTCTATCTGGGTTGGAATCTTCATAGATGTATTTGTTTATATGTGTTCAAGAAGAAAATATAATAAAATAAGATGCACATTCAGAGTGAAGTACAAAATAAGTAATTTAATAACTTACATCAAGGTTTAAAATCATCAATGTAGTCCCTCTATGTCACCACCAGGGGTCCTACGCGTTTCATCCAACAAAATAGGACTTCCTCAGGGACTTGTGTGGTGTTTGACAAGTACAGATAAACAAGCAATGAACAATAACATTCCCCTCCCACCCCAGTCCTTATATACACCCCTCTGTGTCCACATAATCGATGATATCTTGCAGGTGCTTCATTTTTCTTTTTTTCGCGGCTTAATTCCGTGATTATGTGGACACAGAGGGGTGTATATAAGGACTGGGGTGGGAGGGGAATGTTATTGTTCATTGCTTGTTTATCTGTACTTGTCAAACACCACACAAGTCCCTGAGGAAGTCCTATTTTGTTGGATGAAACGCGTAGGACCCCTGGTGGTGACATAGAGGGACTACATTGATGATTTTAAACCTTGATGTAAGTTATTAAATTACTTATTTTTGTACTTCACTCTGAATGTGCATCTTATTTTTATTATATTTTCTTCTTGAACACATATAAACAAATACATCTATGAAGATTCCAACCCAGATAGAATTTGGAAGATTTGGAACTCCTATTCTGAAAAGAAAACAATCTCAAGGCTTGCAAACTTCTGTGAAAGTGTGAGTGGCCATTTGTGAACGCAATTTCTACTTAAACCTATATGTAACGGACCGTCTCAGCAGACAAGGGGTAAAAATCGTTTAGGCGATAATCCCCTTTTCACAGACAGGCACAGCTACTGTAAAATCACCAAAACTCACGAATTGGATATAAGTGAATGCACCAAACTCCCGAACTGCATACAAGGGAATAAGGTAGCACTCCAAACTCCCGAACTGAAACCTCACGAATAGCTGCTAGCAGACGAACAGGAAAAGCTCCCAAGCGGCTTACACTCCTGCCAATCAGTCTCTATCAGCATACAGTGAATCCCCCCAAGAACGAGACAAGGCTCCATGTTGAGGGTCAAGCCGTGGTCTGTTTATTGAGGGCTACCTGCCCCTGTATTTATGCAGGTCTCCCACCTGGTGGACACTCCCCTAGGGGACCAAATGGGAGACAGTAACGACGGACAGACAAGTACCAATTACAGACATACAGCAGTAAAACATCCCCACAATGCATCCTGGCTTCCTCCCCTCTGCCCTGGAGAAGTAATTCAATTATCTCCCAGGACAAAGGCAAAACTCCATTACACACGTGGGGACACAAAGACAGACTATCACTTTAAAATACATAAAGACACATTTTATACATAAAACACAGACATGTCACATATCCCCAGATAGCTCAGGTCTGAGTGCACATTATTAGGTGAATGGCACTCAGATCACACGAATACAGTTTAATTGCCATGGAGCCAAAGTCTTTAATTACACTAATATGCTCCATGGCATGGCTATCTGGGTTAAAACATTCCTCCAACACAAAATACCGAATTTGCATGCATTTGCTTAATCCATACGAATTAGAACCAGGGGCTGGAGGTTCAGCGGTGCCTGCACGTAAAAGTGTCCGGGTTTGGTGCATGAAAGCCGGGCAGAAAAGCGCTGGCTGCCTGGGGAGCTCCAGAACACCGCCACCTAGCGGCCTCTAAGTGTAACAGCGGCCACCCAGTAACAATCAATTAAGCTGTGGTTAACCGCAGCTTCAGGGAGGTAAATTGGCAGCACACTCCAGCTTCTGGGTGGCCAATTAACGGCGCCGGCCGGCTTCCCACGGCTCTGGGGAGGTTGCAAACAGGCTGTTTGTTCGGTAGATAGAATCTACCGAACGGCTGTGCAGAAAGGGAGAAAGAAATCCTTCTGCACAGTAAAATTAACCCTTTAGCTGACGGTCCATAATCCAAAGGCAGCAGGCGGGCAACCAGGCTCCTCCAATGCAATGTGGCGAGATTGGTCTCGTCACACTATATATACAGTTACACACTATGTTGTTTTATTTGTAATTGGTTCAGCAGATCATCCCTTATTTTGTGTCTGTATTTGTGTGGAAGACAAGAGGAAGTCTTCTGGGATATCATTGGAAATGTCATCCTATACAGGAAAGTTTCTTTCTGCTGATATAAATTAAGCACTTGTTACACTGTGGTGGGTGTGCACACACATTGTTTTTTTTTGTACAAACGAGCTTACAGTCTGTAGAACGAGCTTACAGTCTGTAGAACGAGCTTACAGTTTATAGAAGGTAGAGTGTAAAACACAATAGGACAGGAGACAGCAATCAAATAAGGTGGGAGTGAAGCAGAGCTGGAGGAGAGAGTAAAGTGCTGCCCTTTAGGAGAGAGCAAGAGACAGGTATGTGAGGTAGAGGTTAGTCTGGGAAGCCATAAGTTTTGAGGCACTTCTTAAACGATTGAAGACTAGGGGAGTGTCTGATGGCGATAGGCAGGCTGTTCCATAGGAAGGGAGCCACCAGCGAGAAGTCATGTAAGCGCGAGTTGGCCGTACGGGTGGGAGAATATATATATATAGATAAAAATATCTAACTTTACTTTTCAGAAGCTAATGTGCATGCATGTTCTTATGTTCTTAGCAGATAATCGATACAAGGACAGGTCACAGTTTAATTACCAGTATCACATTGTGAAGTTTTTAAGGTGTTGAGATCCAAGATGAGACTCCATAGGTTAAAATCCATGTAGAACATTATCAGAGGTTTGACTGTTACCGGATGAACATGATTAACATTTCAGCATTGGGAAAAATTTATTAATTTACTTTAATAAATGAATACAGCAATTAATACAACAAAGTAAAATGTTACATTCTGTCAGTAGTTTAATAACCTGTAATGGCAGATTCAGCATCCTAAAACCTTCACACTGTGTGGGTGTAGTTGTACCCAATATACAAGAACGACAAACGAATATTCCTCTATGTTCTTTGGGATTCACGTTCTCTACAAAGTGCCCCGTTCCCCCACTGCATTGAAATGCAGAAAGATTCAACTGGGATAAATCCGTGTCCTGATCGAGATATATTGTAACGCCAGTCCTTCCTGGTGTAATTGGGCTAAATTTCGAATAGACTTGGAGATTAGTGTCAGTTTAAATTGCAATTTATCTGAATTTGGGCCAATCAGATGACTGCTTGAATTCCTGAACTCTGAGCCAAAATATACCCAAATCATGAACCACCCAAATGGGCTAGCATGTTTGTTTTGATTTGTGAGATGACAGATAGGAAAGAAGGTGATTGGTGGCTAGGGGACAGTCAATAAATATTGATTTATCAGAGTAATATAAACATAATTTTTACATAATATTGATATTTGTATTATTAACACTTATATTATCTATATATTTACTGGGCACTGATTGGTTGATCTTTGCTTCCTTTTGGTTCTGCGGATTAATTTTCCCAACAATCAGGTTTTTTTTTTGTACCAAAATCCTGCCATGGAAAACATGTTTTGACATAATCACATTATCCTGCTCAAGTTTCAACCTCTTTCATCCAATTTTTAACTCATGTGAGTTGTGGTCCAGCTGTATCTGCCCAGCTGATGTTTGCACAACCTTGCAATAAATACTAATTACCGTAATTGTTTACTAGATATGAGGCGTCACCTCCCTCCTGGCTGCATATTTGAGAAGAGATATATTCTCTTGGGGACATTTCACTCCGAAGCTGCTGTGGGACAAATCTCATGGTGAGTTCATCTTAAAGTTTAAACAATATACACTGCACCATAACTGAGAGCAAACATGGAAATGGTGCGTTAAGATGTCAAGTAATACTCCATTATTCAATGAGAAGAAATGACTGTTTTTAATATTTTAACTTTTTTTTATCACAGTAATTTTTTGTTGTTGTTGATTTTTTTTAAACTGTTTTTGTTAGTATATGAGGAGATACATTGGAAAGGGATGGGACATTAATGACTGTATGAAGACCATAACTGGCATACTTTAATTTAAACTTTACTGGTGCTTGTATCATACCCACTGTGGTGCCACAAGCTTTATTGTGATATAATTGTCAGATATTTCAGGTCGCCTAATGGGAAAACCTGTAATGTAGGTTATCGAAGACCTGGCTCAGTTTGTAGGATTCATATATAAAGAAAATAGCCGCATTCCCATGTATAATGCAAATCAGATTTTATTATACAATCATAAAAGTAAAACTAGTTGTAAATAATCCAAACAGATAATCTCAAATAGATATTATATACACATGTAAAACATATATTATTAATTATTATTTATTAATAGTATTAGTAATAATACTGGTGTATATAATGTCTATTTAAGATTATCTGTTTGGATTATTTACAACTAGTTTTACTTTTATGATTGTATAATAAAATCTGATTTGCATTATACATGGGAATGCGGGTATTTTATTTTATATATGACTTCTATGTAGCGCCACCTAAGGGGGTGGTTAATATACCCTTGCGCTACCAGTCGTTAGCCACGGGCTGTACAATAATGCAATAACCCCGACATGCTTTAATTTAATTATCAGTTTGTAGGAGACCCGGCTGACATATTTTTCTTATTAAGTAATTCAGGCACATATGAAGCCTTGGGTGGGTGATTCGTTCAGATGGCAGTTCAGAATATAAATTATTGATTTGGTGTCCTGCCTTTGTCTACATTTTGAAAACTCCACACTTGAGCACGGCAGTGTCTGATTTAAAAAATGGTGGATATGTCATGAAGACATTGATTGGTCCAAACCTGCTTACATCACATGAGGTCACACGGGAGCTGATCTTGTGATACACATTGTTACATCACTTGAGGTCGCACACAAGCTGATCTTGTGATACACATTGTTACATCACATGATGTCACACGGGAACTAATCTTGTGATACACATTGTAACATCACATGAGGTCACACGAGAACTGATCTTGTGATACACATTGTAACATCACATGAGGTCACACGGGAACTGATCTTGTGATACACATTGTAACATCACATGAGGTCTCACGGGAACTGAGCTTGTGATACACATTGTAACATCACATGAGGTCACACGAGAACTGATCTTGTGATACACATTGTAACATCACTTGAGGTCGCACGTGAGCTGATCTTGTGATACACATTGTTACATCACATGAGGTCACACGGGAACTGATCTTGTGATACACATTGTAACATCACTTGAGGTCGCATGAGAACTGATCTTGTGATACACATTGTTACATCACATGAGGTCGCACACAAGCTGATCTTGTGATACACATTGTAACATCACGAGGTTGCACACAAGCTGATCTTGTGATACACATTGTAACATCACTTGAGGTCGCACGCGAGCTGGTCTAGTGATACACATTGTTACATCACATGAGGTCGCACGAGAACTGATCTTGTGATACACATTGTAACATCACTTGAGGTCGCACGTGAGCTGATCTTGTGATACACATTGTTACATCACATGAGGTCGCACGAGAACTGATCTTGTGATACACATTGTAACATCACTTGAGGTCGCACGCGAGCTGATCTTGTGATACACATTGTTACATCACATGAGGTCGCACGCGAGCTGATCTTGTGATACACATTGTTACATCACATGAGGTCACACGAGAACTGATCTTGTGATACACATTGTAACATCACTTGAGGTCGCACGCGAGCTGATCTTGTGATACACATTGTTACATCACACGAGGTCACACGAGAACTGATCTTGTGATACACATTGTAACATCACTTGAGGTCGCACACAAGCTGATCTTGTGATACACATTGTTACATCATATGAGGTCACACTAGAACTGATCTTGTGATACACATTGTAACATCACTTGAGGTCGCACACAAGCTGATCTTGTGATACACATTGTTACATCACATGAGGTCACACGAGAACTGATCTTGTGATACACATTGTAACATCACTTGAGGTCGCACGCGAGCTGATCTTGTGATACACATTGTTACATCACATGAGGTCACACGAGAACTGATCTTGTGATACACATTGTAACATCACTTGAGGTCGCACACAAGCTGATCTAGTGATACACATTGTTACATCACATGAGGTCACACGAGAACTTATCTTGTGATACACATTGTAACATCACATGAAGTCGCCCGCGAGCTGATCTTGTGATGCACATTGTAACATCACTTGAGGTCGCACACAAGCTGATCTTGTGATACACATTGTAACATCACTTGAGGTCGCACGCAAGCTGGTCTAGTGATACACATTGTTACATCACATGAGGTCACACGAGAACTGATCTTGTGATACACATTGTAACATCACTTGAGGTCGCACACAAGCTGATCTAGTGATACACATTGTTACATCACATGAGGTCACACGAGAACTTATCTTGTGATACACATTGTAACATCACATGAGGTCGCCCGCGAGCTGATCTTGTGATACACATTGTAACATCACTTGAGGTCGCACACAAGCTGATCTTGTGATACACATTGTAACATCACTTGAGGTCGCACGCGAGCTGGTCTAGTGATACACATTGTTACATCACTTGAGGTCACACGAGAACTGATCTTGTGATACACATTGTAACATCACATGAGGTCGCACGCGAGCTGATCTTGTGATACACATTGTTACATCACATGAGGTGACACGAGAACTGATCTTGTGATACACATTGTAACATCACTTGAGGTCGCACGCGAGCTGATCTTGTGATACACATTGTTACATCACATGAGGTGACACGAGAACTGATCTTGTGATACACATTGTAACATCACTTGAGGTCGCACGCGAGCTGATCTTGTGATACACATTGTTACATCACATGAGGTCACACGAGAACTGATCTTGTGATACACATTGTAACATCACTTGAGGTCGCACACAAGCTGATCTTGTGATACACATTGTTACATCACATGAGGTCACACACAAGCTGATCTTGTGATACACATTGTAACATCACTTGAGGTCGCACGCGAGCTGGTCTAGTGATACACATTGTTACATCACTTGAGGTCACACGCGAGCTGATCTTGTGATACACATTGTAACATCACATGAGGTCGCACGCGAGCTGATCTTGTGATACACATTGTTACATCACATGAGGTCGCACGAGAACTGATCTTGTGATACACATTGTAACATCACTTGAGGTCGCACGCGAGCTGATCTAGTGATACACATTGTTACATCACATGAGGTGACACGAGAACTGATCTTGTGATACACATTGTAACATCACTTGAGGTCGCACACAAGCTGATCTTGTGATACACATTGTTACATCACATGAGGTCGCACGAGAACTGATCTTGTGATACACATTGTAACATCACTTGAGGTCGCACGCGAGCTGATCTAGTGATACACATTGTTACATCACATGAGGTGACACGAGAACTGATCTTGTGATACACATTGTAACATCACTTGAGGTCGCACGCGAGCTGATCTTGTGATACACATTGTTACATCACATGAGGTCACACGAGAACTGATCTTGTGATACACATTGTTACATCACATGAGGTCACACGAGAACTGATCTTGTGATACACATTGTAACATCACTTGAGGTCGCACACAAGCTGATCTAGTGATACACATTGTTACATCACATGAGGTCACACGAGAACTTATCTTGTGATACACATTGTAACATCACATGAGGTCGCCCGCGAGCTGATCTTGTGATACACATTGTAACATCACTTGAGGTCGCACACAAGCTGATCTTGTGATACACATTGTAACATCACTTGAGGTCGCACGCGAGCTGGTCTAGTGATACACATTGTTACATCACTTGAGGTCGCACGCGAGCTGGTCTAGTGATACACATTGTAACATCACATGAGGTCACACGGGAACTGATCTTGTGATACACATTGTTACATCACTTGAGGTCACACGCGAGCTGATCTTGTGATACACATTGTAACATCACATGAGGTCGCACGGGAACTGATCTTGTGATACACATTGTAACATCACATGAGGTCGCACGCGAGCTGATCTTGTGATACATCACTAGCGACTCCAGTCCCAATATTTTTAATTAACATAATTTATCAGAATGTTTTATGCAATAAAATAAAAAATAAATAGAACAAAATATGTGGTGTCCTTTTTATTGCTGTGGGAACAAAATGAAAGTGGGGTTCCACTCAAATAATAATCTGCCGTATATCAGTAATGTTATTTTCTCTTCTCTGTCCAAATTAATACATCCTAACAAATAATCGGACCCAGAAGCCTCATTGTGAATATCTGCCATTCACCATTAACTACCATTCCCATCAGCCAGTCACAAAACATTCAGTAACAGAACCAGCCACACCCACCATTAACTACCATTCCCATCAGCCAGTCACTAAACATTGAGTAACAGAACCAGCCACACCCACCATTAACTAAAATTCCCATCAGCCAGTCACTAAACTTTGAGAAACAGAACCAACATAATCCACCATTAACTAAAATTCCCTTCAGCCAGTCACTAAATATTGAGTAACAGAACCAGCAGCACCCACCCTAACTACCATTCCCATCAGCCAGTAACTAAATATTGAGAAACAGAACCCGCCATTAACTACCATTCCCATCAGCCAGTCACTAAATATTGAGTAACAGAACCCGCCATTAACTACCATTCCCATCAGCCAGTCACTAAATATTGAGTAACAGAACCAGCAGCACCCACATTAACTACAATTCCTATCAGCCAGTCATTAAACATTGAGAAACAGAACCAGCAGCACCCGCCATTAACTACCATTCCCATCAGCCAGTCACTAAATATTGAGTAACAAAACCAACATCACCCACCATTAACTACCATCCCCATCAGCCAGTCACTAAACGTTGAGTAACAGAACCAACAGAACCCACCATTAACTACCATTCCCATCAGCCAGTCACTATTACATGTAAACAATGTTTGCGCAGGAAAAATATTATCTTTCTTATGAACATGTTCTGTATAAAGTCACACATTGAACACAGATTTAACGAACGCTTCATTCTGACCAGAAGTCTCTGTGAGATTTTACTTTTGCCGATAAAAAGTTGGTTAGAGCAGACTAACTAAATGCACTGCAAATTGAAGGAAAACTACACTTAATGTTTTGAGAAGTGCAGACCTGGAGCAGGTAACGTGTTTAATCATCGGATAACCTTGACTTCAGTCCAAGCTCATGCTATCTGAATCTTTATTGGTTCTGATACTAATTCTGGGATAATGCCATCTGGCATTGGTTTATCTCCCAGGAGAGATTTGCTGTGATTTGCTGCTAAAGATCTGTAAAAACATTTCCTGGGGAAACGAGAAAACCAATTACTCCAAAAAGGAAAACTTTTCTTATTCCCATCACTTTTTGCAGTTCCCTAAATTTACATTTTATTTTGGGAATTCTGGAGAACAATTCTATTGATATCAACGTTGTGAATATTAAATGAGAAAATGTCACAATATATTTAGAAATACTTAGTTCTAAAAAAAGAAAAGGAATCTAGGGATCTAGGGATCTAGGAATCTAGGGATCATGGAAAATGAAAGTTGATTTGCATAAAATGCCCCAGCTGAACCTTTTCAGACATTACACTGTCTGTCTGTCTGTCTGTCTGTTTGTCTGTCTGTTTATCTGTCTGTCTGCCTGTCTCTCTGTCTGTTTATCTGTCTGTCTGTCTGTCTCTCTGTCTGTCTGTCTGTCTAACTGTCTGTCTGTCTTTCTGTCTGTCTGTCTGTCTGTCTGTCTCTCTGTCTGTCTGTCTGTCTCCGTGGGCTAGCCAGCACGTTGCAGGTATTTTCCCATGTGAGCTAATTTGTTGTGTGATATGTTTTATCCTGAATGTACCTCATTGAATTAAAATGGAAATGTGTATGGCAGTAGGTTTTGTTGCATTATTAAGGGATACCGGTCATGTCCCAAACAATGCATTAGGCTGAGCATGAGATTGTATCTATACTTTGTGCTGGCAGTTTTGATAGCAAATGTATAGATTAGCAGAAAAAAATATAAAAAAAAAAAAATTTCTCCCAGCTGTCAGTCAAAGCCTCAGCTGGGATACAATGGAGAGAAGAACCCATAGCTCTCCACCAATAGCAGCCCCTGCACGCTGGGGATGCGTTCCAAACAGGGCAATTCAAAGGAGATTTCAGGAGGAGCGCAGGTGGGCAGGAGGACGTCCAGGACGTGGTGTTACATGAAGAATTACACCCACAAAGCAGCGCTGGAACATAGGATAAGAACATAGGATAAGTGAGGAAAGCTTTCTATTTTGCAATGAATACTCCATGTATCTTTGTGATATATAGTGTATTCAATGTATATGGGAGTGATTTCAAGGTAAGTTCACATGTAATAAATATTAAATGTAATATTTGATTCTAATAGGTGTCTTACCAATGTCAGGGCTCTCATTGGTCACAGCAATTACATACTAATTATGTTTTGTTTTATTGTAATAAACCTTTATTGGACACCCCATTGGGATGGCGTGTACAGATCGAGAACACTGATAGGGCTCTAACCTGCGAATTACTTTCAACACCCTCTACATCTAACATTCACTAAAGCTGCATAAAATGAACCATATTTAGATTTTCCTTAAAAAAATCTGGATAAACGTTGTGCTTTCTGCAATGCAGTAACATATAAATTCTTCCTGTTTTCAGATGATTCTGTCTTTGTGGCCATTGGTTTTTCTAGCGGGGCTAGCGAAAGGTAAGACATTATTTTATATAGGGCAAAAGGCACAAATATTTTAATTGTATTTTGGAATGTATAAAAAAATATAATGAAGTACTTGTGCATACTTTGGTAATAAATGATTACTTTCCTTAATTCTGTATTAAAGGATCACTATAGGGCCAGGAACAGAACCATGTATCCCCGACCCTATAGGGTTAAACCCACCATTTAGGTGGCTCCCCCCCCCCCTTAGCCCCTATAAAAGTATAAAACTCGCCTTATTTCCAGTGCGCTGGCTCCGCCCCCCCTTTGTGACATCAAAATGGCTAATATTTAGCCAATCCAATGCTTTCCCATAGGGATTGGCTAAAATCCGTATGTGGCCAATCAGCATCTCCTCATAGAGATGCATTGAATCAATGCATCTCTATGAGGAAAATTCAGCGTCCCCATGCAGAGCGTGGAGACGCTGAATGGCAGAGCTTCTTACTGTGCAGCACTGCCCCATGAAGCACCTCCAGTGACCATCTATAGAGTGACCACTTGGAGGTGTCCCTAGGGGCAATGTAAACACTGCATTTTCTCTGAAAAAGCAGTGTTGGCATGAAAATGTCTGAAGGCAATGATTCTACTCAACAGAACAACTACATTAAGCTGTATGCTATACATTAAGCTGTATGCTATACATTAAGCTGTATATCGTACATTAAGCAGTATGCTATACATTAAGCTGTATACCGTACATTAAGCTGTATACTGTACATTAAGCTGTATATCGTACATTAAGCTGTATACCGTACATTAAGCTGTATATCGTACATTAAGCTGTATGCTATACATTAAGCTGTATACCGTACATTAAGCTGTATATCGTACATTAAGCTGTATGCTATACATTAAGCTGTATACCGTACATTAAGCTGTATATTGTACATTACGCTGTATACCATACATTAAGCTGTATGCTATACATTAAGCTGTATACCGTACATTAAGCTGTATACCGTACATTATGCTGTATACCGTACATTAAGCTCTATACCGTGCATTAAGCTGTATGCTATACATTAACATATAGTCTATACATTAAGCTGTATGCTATACATTAAGATATATACTATACATTAAGCTGTATGCTATACATTAAGCTGTATGCTATACATTAAGATATATACTATACATTAAGCTATAGTCTATGCATTAAGCTGTATGCTATACATTAAGATATATACTATACATTAAGCTGTATGCTATACATTAAGATATATACTATACATTAAGCTGTATGCTATACATTAAGCTGTATACTGTACATTAAGCTGTATGCTATACATTAAGCTGTATACCGTACATTAAGCTGTATACTATACATTAAGCTGTATACCGTACATTAAGCTATATATTATATATTAAGCTCTATACTGTACATTAAGCTGTATACTATACATTAAGATATATACTATACATTAAGCTGTATGCTATACATTAAGCTGTATACTATACATTAAGCTGTATGCTATACATTAAGCTATAGTCTATACATTACGCTGTATGCTATACATTAAGCTGTATACCGTACATTAAGCTGTATGCTATACATTAAGCTGTATACTGTACATTAAGCTGTATACTATACATTAAGCTGTATACCGTACATTAAGCTATATATTATATATTAAGCTGTATGCCGTACATTAAGCTGTATGCTATACATTAAGCTGTATACCGTACATTAAGCTGTATACTATACATTAAGCTGTATACTATACATTAAGATATATACTATACATTAAGCTGTATGCTATACATTAAGATATATACTATACATTAAGCTGTATACCGTACATTAAGCTGTATACTATACATTAAGATATATACTATACATTAAGCTGTATGCTATACATTAAGATATATACTATACATTAAGCTGTATACCGTACATTAAGCTGTATACTATACATTAAGATATATACTATACATTAAGCTGTATGCTATACATTAAGCTATAGTCTATACATTACGCTGTATGCTATACATTAAGCTGTATACCGTACATTACGCTGTATGCTATACATTAAGCTGGATACCGTACATTAAGCTGTATGCTATACATTAAGCTGTATACCGTACATTAAGCTATATATTATATATTAAGCTCGATACTGTACATTATGCTGTATGCTATACATTAAGCTGTATACTATACATTAAGCTGTATACTATACATTACACACAGCATTTATACATTTACACACAGCAATGACTTTATTACAGAAATACAAGGTTACAACAAATATTAGGTCGACTTGATCATTGGGGAAGAACGAATTCCAATGCATGTTTGATACAGTATCCTTGACTAATGTGCCTTAATGCTTTCTGGATATAAAGAAATATTGTTTGTTTGTTTTCTTTCTTTGGGCTCTCACAGGAAGGGAGGTGTGTTACAGCAGAATTGGATGCTTCACGGACAATGTCCCCTGGGCTGGGACAGTAGAACGACCAATAAGTCAGTTACCATGGGCTCCAGAAAAGATTAACACTCGTTTCTTAATGTTCACAAAACAGAATCCCACTAGCTTCCAAGTGAGTTTGTGTGATAGGATGATTGTGGGTTAAATAGTTAATTACTTGTTTTAATATAATAATACCCAACAATATTATCAGCAAATACCAGCATGATATAAGGGTCTGCCATTCCTAGTCACAATACCTTGGGCATACGTGGCTGGGGTCATGCAATTTCTAATCTGGCATCTTGCATCAACAAATGGGATTCAGTTTAAAGATTCTTAATATTATCTGCAAAAACAGGAAATGTTTGACATTTGTATTATTGTGTTTAACGTGTTTCATTTCTCCCTATGCTTTAATATATATATATATATATTTACATCTTATATATGTGCATTGTCCTGCATAACTGCACATACATTTTCTTCTAAGATATATTAATATAGGGAGATATTGCCACTTAATAGTTTTAAAGAATCCTTGAAAAATCATGCATTTACTAATTTTTCAGCTTTAGTAGACCTTATTAAACATTTTTTATGAGCTTTTGATTTAAATTATTATATTTTTTTTTACCATGGCAATATATAACGGACCTCTTTTCCTCATTCTTTTTATACAGAAAATGTATAGACCACATGGTGCTTTGTGTTTGGATAAAAGTTAGCCGTGTATTTTCACCGTAAGAAACAGATTTATTAACAGGTGCAACTTAAACAATGTTCATTGCAGGAGGTCAGTGCCATCAATCCTTCTACCATCTCTTCATCCAATTTCCGAACCAATAGGAAATCCCGATTCATTATCCATGGATTCATTGACAAAGGAGAAGAGGGCTGGTTGACCGATATGTGCAAGGTAAGTGTGTATGATCACCTACTGTGCACCACATAACGCAATAGATCCACGCCCCACCTTTATTTTATGAGACACAGACCCTCAAGCTGTGGGTGTTCAGCTATATATCTGGGGTAGACCTCTTCACATTAACCGTATCCCCTTCCTGAAAGCAAAATCTTCTTAATACTTTATATCCCAACTTCTGATCACCAAAGCAGGATATCTAGTGTCGTTTATGAACGTTATGGAAGGGAGTTTCTTCAACACTTCATAGATAACCTCAATGGATGTTTTATACATTCAAAAAGAAAAAATATGTTGAGAGATTGTCACTGCTATTAAATATCAAAAATCTGAAGGAATTTAAGAAAGTGCTCGATAAACACTATGGAAAAAAAAAGTGTTATATAGTTGAGAATATTCAGGGGAAATGTAAAAAAATATTTATTTTAATGTTATGGATGCATAGAGTAGCCTTCAAGCAGGAAATTGATATATATCTAAGGCTGATGTCTAAAGCAGACATATTTGATGAATATTTGGTGTACATTCATCACTTATTTAAATAATGTTATGGCTGTGTGATCACGCTCACGGTAATATTGTGACTGACATAACATATGACCCATCTCCCCTCCTGAAATAGTGTCCATTTACCAAGTGGTGTTTGTATGAACAGCCTGTCCCTCTTTGCTTCATTATGGAGTGTGTGAGATTAAGAGATAATCCACAATTTCATCTGTAGGTCAACTATCTTCTTTAGCCCGGAGAAAGCATGTATAACAATGGATCCAAAATACATTGAAAAATATGTAAAATACATCGTCCCATCCAGAGTCCAGGGATAGTTGGCCATGAAAAGTTTAATTATCTGGACCTCAAACAAATCTACATCTCAGTTTGTTTTGCTGGCCAATTGGTGTCCAAGACAAAAAAACTAAAACAAATCCTTAATATAAACGAGTATGTGTAATCACGTGTATTAGAGCCTTGCTTTGCTCCGAGGCAATCCTTTGTTATTTATTATACAAAGCAAACTGCCAAGCCCTAAAAGCTAGAGCCAGCAGCCAGACATGTTGAAATGTTTTAAATGCATGTCAGTCGAAATACTCCTTTGGACGTGGAACCTCTGCCAATCAAGGTGCAGTGGATGGCGGGAAGACAAAGACATGAGCTGGGTATACACACATATATTTCTTTTTTGGTAAGAGATAGTACATGTTTCTTTTCCAGGCAATGTTATCAGTGGAAGATGTGAATTGCTTTTGCGTTGACTGGAGTGGTGGGTCTCGCACACTTTATACCCAGGCATCTAACAATATTCGAGTGGTAGGAGCAGAAGTGGCTTATTTTATTGATATTCTCTCGGTAGGTACAGAGTCAATTTACATTAACCTTATATGTTAAAATGTGCAAAAGAGACTTTAAATGTGAATATATTGACCATTTTTAGTTGGGGTTTATAATTTATATTTATTTTAAATCACACATTTACACTGGCATTTGCAGAAATTAGACGTAAGCTTAGTCTTTTTTAATATGATTAACACAAACATTGGGAATTTGGATTCACAGTGCATTATAAATAATTTTTCATTGACATATCCAGTGTATAAATACTATAACAACCATCATTGTCAGATTAGGCAATTTAGGAAGGGCATGATTATGGACACCACCCTTAGCTGGTCTAGGTGGGAATCGTTTTAGATTTAGATGTCAGTTAGATAAAGCTGTCTGGCTACATTGAGAAGATTAGTTTATCAATAAATACATCTACTGAGGGAACATGCAAGTATATGGACTAGAGATGTCCCGAACAGTTCGCCGGGAACTATTCACGGTGAACATAGCTTGTTCGCGGTCGCCGCGGCGTGCGAACATATGCAATGTTCGGTCCGCCCCCTATTTGTAATCATTGAGTAAACTTTGACCCTGTACCTCACAGTCAGCAGACACATTCCAGCCAATCAGCAGCAGACCCTCCCTCCCAGACCCTCCCACCTCCATGACGAACCGGGGGTGGACCGAACATCGCATATGTTCGCCTGCTGCGGCGACCGCGAACAAGCTATGTTCGCCGGCGAACAGTTCGGGACATCTCTAATATGGACTGTAAGTCAGGGTCCTCTTCTTCAACCCATCGTTCCTGTAAGTTCTCTTGTAATTGTCCTATTTATAGTTAAATCCTCCCTCTAATAATATTGTAAAGCGCTACGGAATCTGTAGGCGCTATATAAATGGCAATAATAAATAAATAAATATATTGCTGCAAACAACATTGTATTACAATGCCATGTTTTATCTCCTATATTTCATTCAAATATTTTTATTGAAGATTTTTCAAACAACAATATAAACATTTACACAATAAGATACAATAATAATATTAATTAATATAGAAAATAAAAATAAAACAGGGGAAGACTCTATAAGTGCAATCACCTAGTGGGATACAAGTAATAACCTATCAGTTTAAATACATGTTATTATTATATAAAGTCAAATATACACAAGATATTATCCGGTCAGGAACGAACTCCCAAATACATTTTGATGGATTCTGGTGTTTTTTTCCTATAAATTCCACTCTTGTTTAACCCCTTAAGGACCAAACTTCTGGAATAAAAGGGAATCATGACATGTCACACGTCATGTGTCCTTAAGGGGTTAAAAATGTAAGTTTTTGGTGTTGGTGAGCGACGTCTATTTTCCAATATGTATTGTATGACGTCATTTATGCGTGGTGATTTAATAGCTTTCTAGTGTCGGGTGATAATTGTCGTTGCAGAAATTAGAATATGGCCTAGTATAATTTTATTATAATTTGGTAAATAAATCTGAATGAATGTTAAACAATGAACCTCCTATCCTGATAAATGCAGCAAATCTCTGATTCTTTATTATGTTTGTTTGTTTTTTTTATCCGATTTCTGTTCTACAGAGTAACTTTGGATACTCTCCATCTAATGTTCACGTCATCGGTCACAGTCTGGGAGCACAAGCAGCTGGAGAAGTCGGGAAGAGAAGGCGCGGAATTGCAAGAATAACCGGTAGGATTAACATCTAAAGCATATAGTAACAGGAAAGGGTCATGTGACGCCGTCAATGGATAACAGGAAATGTGTGTAACCAATGGGAAACAAGCACATTATCACACTGTACATAACTGTACAAGACATAGCAGTGCAGGCAATAAGGGTCAACAGTGTGAATTAAAATTAGAAAATAATGCGACATTTTCTACCGATTTACAGCGTTTAAAAATAGCTACTAATGTACTCAGGGTCAGAACAATCATCTTCATTTTGACTGTTTCTTTATAGGTTTGGACCCAGCAGAACCCTATTTCCAGGGAACCCCAGCCGAGGTCAGACTGGACCCATCAGATGGTCTATTTGTTGATGTTATCCACACAGACGCCGCTCCCATAATTCCCAATCTAGGTATTGATGTAATTAATATTTGCAATATTTGAATCCATCGTGTGATTGCAGAATGTTGTTACAATTTGATTCTCACATTGCTCCTAATCTGTTAAAAAGCATTTTAGTCTCGAAGAGGGTCTGCATCTTCTGGATGTTCTAACACAACTTAATATGTGTTTTGCTTTGAAATTCAGGTTTAGGTATGAGCCAGTTAGCCGGCCATTTGGACTTCTTTCCAAATGGAGGAGAAGAAATGCCCGGATGTGCGAAAAATGCCCTTTCTCAGATTGTTGACCTGGATGGGCTTTGGCAAGGTAATCACACAGCTTCCCTTCTTATTGTAAGCACAGGGCATATGATATATGTGATTATTACATCTGGGTTTCTTTTTACTCAGGAACTCGAGACTTTGTTGCTTGCAATCATCTCAGAAGCTACAAGTATTACACTGAAAGCATCACCAACCGGGATGGGTTTGTAGGCTTTCCCACCTCTTCATACAGTTCATTGAACTCTGTAAGTTACTAGTTACGAGAGTGCCGTCGTAGAGGTAGATAAAACAATAATTATCATAAAACACGAAAACAGAAATGAAAAGGGTGCGCCTAACTTACATAAAAATAATATTATGCATAAATAAAATAATAGTCCAAAGTCGCACTATTTTTATGTAAGTTAGGCGCACCCTTTTCATTTCTGTTTTCGTGTTTTATGTTACTTATATAAGGGGATTAGGGGAACTCCCCTTTTAAGGTGTGCAGCCGTTCGAAACTATATTTCTCTGTGGCTACGTAGCGCTGACTCTTCACCCCATTCCTTTTTAAAACAATAATTATATTCGTGTTTCTGAATTTAATATACAGAGCCTTGCAACAAACGTTCTTACCAGTCTAATGACACGGGAGCAAGGCAGACTCATCGGTTGGAAATTAACCCTCACTATATAATAGTATGCAATGATTATGGTGCAATGAGTCCATAGGTACCATCCACCGAGTTTATAACAAACTGTTTTTGAAAGGTTTAACAAGAAACTATTCTGCCAGCAATGCTAATGGTGAAATTAAGCGTGAATACATCCAAAATGGATTGCAGTTATAGGCTAAATATTTCCTCAGACGTAATATACATGCTTCGTATGCCTTCTAATTTTTATTTGACTCCATTAAAATGTATTTGTTTATTTTTTTATTTTTTGAGTGACTATGATTTTCCCGTTTATTCAGTAACATCACTAGATATTTGATTAAAAATGAGAGCAGAACAAACGTCTGCCCTCTATAAGTGAGATTTGTCCTAATCCAGGCATCTATCACACAATGCCATATGTTCCCCAGACTCATTGTTACATCATTGTTACTCGTAGAATAAGAAGAAATGTGAGTAGGACTGGATACGTCCCATGTTCCCTACTAAAAGTAAATCTTCACATTGTCATTATTGGTGAACCAGAGGCTCTTCTCTATGATATTGATAAAAGGAATGGAGCATTTTAGTTATGAAGAGGGGATATGATAACATTATACAAATATATTCAGGGCAAGTACAAACCATTATCTGGAAATCTATTCATAAACAGGGCTATACATAGGACACAAGGTCACACATTTAGACTGGAAGAAAGGCGATTTCATCTAAGGCAAAGAAAAGGTTTTTTTTACAGTAAGAGCAATAAGGATATGGAATATGGAATTTTTACCTAGTTTGTTGCAAAATTGGAAGCGCTTCAGACTGGGTTTTTTTGCCTTCTTTTGGATCAACAGCAAAAACATATGTGAGGAAGGCTGAACTTGATGGACGCAAGTCTCTTTTCAGCTTTGTAACTATGTAACTATGTAACTATGTAATTTTAGTGTTTCTTTCTCCGCAGGGAGGTGGCTTCCCATGTCCCAGTAATGGCTGCCCTCTAATGGGTCACTACGCAGACTCTTATTCTGGCGTCACATCAAGTAGCCAAAAGTTTTACTTGAAAACTGGAGACTCAAAGAACTTTTCACGTAGGTTTTCGATTTTATTTTTTTAACATATCTATAAAAATAAGTGACGGAATAGCGGAATCTGCAAAGTGGTTACAAAATGAACGATCTTCCCTTTCAGCGTGAATCTATTTTTGCGAACTTTGGATAATAATTTCCACATAGTGTTTTTCTGTGGTTTAATTGTTTTATTGGGGAATTGTGTAAGCCAGTTAACTAAATAAGAATAAAATAACAAACATTTTTTATAAATAATACCTTTATTGGTTAGCGAAAGGAAGACCCTTCATATGGAATGTTTGTTTGGTGAAGCTCAGACATAGTTATACATACTTTGCAGGGAAAACATAAAAATACAAATACACGGAATAAGATCTGTAACGAGTATATACCCCTACACGCAGGATCCAGCCAAACAGAAGACAGCACAGAGGAGAGATACGTCTACCGGACCTTAGAGTGGCCGGACTTGACGTAATAGGAGAAGACAGAGTCAGGAACGATCCGAGGTCAAGGGCACAAAGAGACAGCGTAAACGAAAACTAGCCGGGGTCTGGTACACAGGAATCAGCAAGCCGGCAAACAGTACAAACAAGGATAAAGCGAAAACGAAGTCAGAATACAAAGCCAAGGTCAAATACGGAGAAACACAACAAGCACTAAAGGGAACTGTAGCAGAAACCACGATAGGGCAAGGAACTAAGGGAAAAGGGTGAGTATAAGTAGCCGTCAAACTAATGTGATTGGCTCCTGTCACTTCCACACCCCCACCAGGTAAATGTATGGGGTGATTGGCATGACAGGAGCCAATGGGAGCCTTTTTGCAATTTAGGCTCCCACTGTCTCTTTAAGAGCGCGCCCGAGACTCGCGGCGCGCTCTTAGCTGCAGGCGGGACACGTGACCGCATCTCGCGGTCACTGCCCGTCCTCCTGTTAGGAGAGTCGGATGAGCCGCGCGCGGCTCGTGCAGCCGCAGTACCGCGCGCGGCTTGAAGAGAGGACCACGGCCGGCCCCCGGATAAGGTAAGTACCGCTACAAGATCCAAGTGTCTGCAATGATTTCACCGCGATGTAATAAGGTTCCTTTTAGTCAGTGTCTGTAGCTCCAGATCGATTGTATATTGACGGCAAATAAGATAAGCTAGAGCAGGTGGTACATGATCTTACTGCATCATACCCCTCTTTTGTTGGAAAATAAAGGTATCACTTCTACAATTCTTCTTATTTCATTTAATTTAATGTTAAATTGAAATCTATTTGCTTTAATATTCCTGAAATGCTTAGTTTAGTAGGAGGACGATCCGGGAGCAGAGAGTACACTAGAAACCATAAAACAATGTAACTATTCGTATTCAAAGTTTTATTATTATTATTATTTTTTCTTTAATAATATCCCGCTGTATCCGTAGGCTGGAGGTACAAGGTGACTGTTCAGCTCACTGCCAGCCGAGAAACTTCGGGATTTTTCAACATTGCATTGTATGGAGCCTCTGCAAACACTCGGCAATATCAAATTTACAGGTAAGTCAATGTATATGTAACATCTTATAATTCTTATACAGAGCTAGAAAAGTGGGCTGGACTTCCAGTACTATACAGGTATCTGCTACGACACTCACTGGATGAGGAATGAGATTTATCCTCTGACGAGCAGCAGAAGATCTTGTTAAGCGTAATGTTTTACCAGCAGCTTTATACATAGGTTGCTTTTCAGAGATACTTTGAATCCATATGATGTAAATTTACACAATTTGAATTCTTCCAAATATTCTTTCACCATTATCCCAAAACAGGAAGAGAGGAGATAATCATAATTTATATCGCACCAACCTATTCCGCAAGCGCTTTACAATGTTATTAAGGGTGAAATTTAAGAATAAATGAGACAAATGCAAAATGCTTTAGGAACAATAGGTTGACGGAGACCCTAATCGAAGGAACTTGCAATCTAGAAGGCATACAATCAGAAATACAAATTTTCTCACTACTTGTGCAAACTATAAAAAAAATTAAATTGTCAGATACCTTGATTATGAGGGCTTAACCGGACCCTGGTGGCGTTTCTGGGAAGGAAATTCTATCAGACTTGTAAAGACAATTTCTATGTTACCTTAGTGTAAGTAACTCACCTGTCTACTATAATCATTTCAGGCAGCTCTTGCAGCATGCACACATCTCTGTAGTGTACTCAGATCTATGCTCCTTATCTGGCTCTCAGAATACAAAGATTTCTGTATTGTATTGGCACAGATGGTGTGGCCCTATTTACAGACTCTCTGTAAGTTTCCCTGGCAAAGGAATTCATTTTTTTGCAGGTTAAAAACCAGCAAAGGGGAACTTTCTTACAATGCAAAACAAAAGTAGCACATGTATAGACTTTATTGAAAGGAGAAAGGGATGAAATAATTCTCAAATACATTGTTAAATCTGTCTTTATTTCCTTTATTTTGGGGGATATTGACTGCCAAAATGTACAATAGGTTTGTAGAGGTTCAATCGTTACATCATTAAAGGTTCAATCAATATAGAAACATAGAATGTGACGGCAGATAAGAACCAGATTCGGCCCATCTAGTCTGCCCAATTTTCTAAATACTTTCATTAGTCCCTGGCCTTATCTTATAGTTAGGATAGCCTTATGCCTATCCCACGCATGCTTAAACTCCTTTACTGTGTTAACCTCTACCACTTCAACTGGAAGGCTATTCCATGCATCCACTACCCTCTCAGTAAAGTAATACTTCCTGATATTATTTTTGAACCTTTGTCCCTCTAATTTAAGACTATGTCCTCTTGTTGTGGTAGTGTTTCTTCTTTTAAATATAGTCTCCTCCTTTACTGTGTTGATTCCCTTTATGTATTTAAATGTTTCTATCATATCCCCCCTGTCTCGTCTTTCCACCAAGCTATACATGTTAAGATCCTTTAACCTTTCCTGGTAAGTTTTATCCTGCAATCCATGAACCAGTTTAGTAGCCCTTCTCTGAACTCTCTCTAAGGTATCAATATCCTTCTGAAGATATGGTCTCCAGTACTGTGTACAGTACTCCAAGTGAGGTCTCACCAGTGTTCTGTACAATGGCATGAGCACTTCCCTCTTTCTACTGCTAATACCTCTCCCTATACAACCCAGCATTCTGCTAGCATTTCCTGCTGCTCTATTACATTGTCTGCCTACCTTTAAGTCATCAGAAATAATCACCCCTAAATCCCTTTCCTCAGACGTTGAGGTTAGGACTCCATCAAATATTCTGTCAGGTTCCCGTACTAACAAGTAAGACTTTTTCATTTATAACCGGCCCTTTAAATGCAGTATCTGGTTTTCACCTCTAGTGGCCACCCTAGTCACTAGTCTCCTCTCAATCACCTGTATCTTATGAAAAAAGTCTGCTATAAATGGCCACTTCCTGCAAGGTAGGGGAGGGGGCCTTTACATTGAAGTTGGTGTTCACTATATGACTTCCGTTCCTGGCTCCTGTACTTACCTGCATTGCATCCTACATTCATTGCAACAACCTCTACTCCTTATCTAATTTGGGCATTGCAGAACATATTGATTTATAATTTGTTCTTTTCTTTCCCTGACTCTTAGTATTTCCTATTCCCGTCTTGTTATTCTTACTATACTTTCTCCAGCTTATTATTTGGCACACTTGGTTGTTTTCTTTAAAGGGCATATTGCCTTAACGTTTATTTTTACCTTTCCTTGTCCTTATTATCTACTACATTACTGCTGGAATGCCAAAACCTGTAAATAAAGCAATTTCAGCTAACCCTGGCAATCATCTCCTATCTGACCTGATCGAGAACATGACATATTCTAAGAAATGCCTACTGCACCACCCTGATCTATTATTTTAGTTACCCAATCAAAAAAATCAATAAGATTAGTTTGGCATGATGTCAGGTTTCAAAACGGACATGTAAGACTTTCGTTTATTACTGGCCCTTTAAGTGAACTTCATGATTTTCTCCTCTAGTGGCCTCCCTAGCCACTAATCTATCCACTCACCTTAATAACCTCATCTGGATTAACTAAGGCTTGATAAGTCTACTCCCAGCACACAACAGGGCCTGGACATTGAAGTCTATGCTCTGATAAAGAATCTCTGTTCCTGGCACTAACCTGCATTACTTCATCCTGAACTTGCCTGAAATACTTTCCTTATCAGCTTCCAAGAATCCTGATTTGTGGCGTATTGCCTTCATTGAAGAATCTTAACTGCTTCAATTGCTGCATCACTGTATGATCTCATAAGCAACCTGCATTATATTATTTTGGAATATACCTACCTGTTTCAACCTCTGCAACTCTGCATGATCCTGTATTGTCTTATCCTAAAAGGTATTTACCTATAACCAGCTGCATTGCAAAGTATCCGGGAAATCCTTAAATACTTGGTATAACTTCAAGCCTGCTTGTATACAAAAGACTTTATTCATTTACTTTCTAAAGATCTTGTTTGTGGCATATTGCCTAAACCCTGTTTTTCTTACAAAGTATCCTGTTTGTGGCAGACTGCCCTCTATTCTTTATTTCAGTAAATTTGTTATGTCTCATACGACAAAGTTTTAACCAATAACCCTTGCAATCGTCTCCTCTCTGACCTGCTCCCTGAAGTAAACCCATGTTGTCTCTGATCTTGAAATCCATGTGTTTTTAGATGTTCAACAATCCTATCCTTTAACATGGTTTCCATCACTTTCCCCACTACTGAAGTAAGGCTTACTGGCCTATAGTCGCCCGACTCCTCCCTACTACCTTTTCTTGTGAATGGGCACAACATTCGCTAACTTCCAATCTTCTGGGACTACTCCTGTTAACAATGATTGGTTAAATAAATCTGTCAATGGTTTTGCTAGTACACCACTAAGCTCTTTTAATAACTTTGAGTGTATTCCATCAGGTCCCATTGACTTATTTGTCTTTACTTTTGACTTTTGTTTTTAATCTAACTAATCCTTGTTTTACTTTCCTTTTCTCATTGATGTATCTATATAAGCTCATATAGCCAAAACAGGAATAATATCTATCCCCCTCTTTGGACCAGGGTCTTGGATTACCAGTCCACCCAGTGAACTCAGTCCAGGTCAAAACACCCAGTGGCAAAAACTCATATTTGAGGAAAAAAGCACATCTGGGGAAACTCTGAGTGAGGGCCATGACTGTGTAGACATGTCATCCCCTCATGTTGACAGCATTAGTGACTTATAAAACCCGCACTTGTAAGTAAATAGCTCGGGTATCGGGATTGGGAAACATTTCTTGATTGGTTTCAAAAGGCACATTTACATATTAAATCATGAGATAACTTATAATCAGTTTGTAAATCTAACAATAATCCCAATCATGACCTTGCATCCTATGTCTCCTAATTACATCCCTATTTTGATGGTCCAGTCATATCCACACTTAATAAATGGGAATCCATCCTTGGTACACTCAACATACATCAATGACACACACAGTACATCCATGCCTGAGTAAGCTAACACTTCCTCTCTCTCCGGCTAACTCTACAAAAATAAAAATAACAAAATAGTTCAATAGTCCAGCATAGTCCAGAAAAATAGAATAAGTCTTTCAAGGAGTATAAAGAATCTTAGACACCATAAACTTTGTTCCATAATCTTAGATATCTTGGAAATTAACAAGAACATTTCAAAATCAGTATTTTTCCCGTAACTAGGATTTTATATAAATCCTATTTCCGAGAATAAAAGCTGAAATGCCAAATGTATTCTTTGTTCAAATTAACCCTTATATGAACAGCTAGGATAGATGTCAAAATGGATATTTGTATCTACAGTATCTAAAAAATGTTTTGTCCCCTTTTTTTTACTGACTGTGCTATTTTCTCTTCTGTGTGTGATTTGGAAGCTGTTACGACACTCACCGCCAGGGGAATGATGCCGCCGTTTAGTCGATAATCCCCTTTCTCCAGAAATGCAATTTCAGTCCAACCGATCATAAAACTCCCGAACGGAGCATACGAATGCGGTAACTCCCGATCAGCAATCCATCCGAAATCCTTCCACAGCTAGAAATAAACGAAAACATTCTTTCTCCACTGCCGCATAACTCACTTCTCGGGGTAACAGCTTTCGACTGAGATATGCGACAGGGTGTTCTCCTCCATCTTCCCCGACCTGGCTTAGCACAGCCCCCAGTCCATACATGGAAGCATCTGTATGGACGAGAAAACGTTTGTTAGGAACTGGGGCAGCCAGGACAGGGGCATTCACGAGAGCCTGCTTAAGTGCTTGAAACGCAGCTTCACAAGCTGGAGACCACAGGACCTGCTTAGGGAGGTTTTTCTTAGTCAGGTCAGTCAGGGGTTTAGCGATAGAGCTGTAGTCGGGGACAAAGCGTCTGTAGTACCCTGCTGTCCCTAGGAAGGCCAATACTTGGGTCTTAGTGATAGGTGTGGGCCAGTTCGCTACTGCCTCTATCTTGGCTGGCTCTGGTCTCTGGCTCCCACACCCCACTCTGTGACCCAAGTATTGTACCTTAGCCATGCCTAGATGACACTTCTCTGGCTTCAATGTCAGGCCGGCGGGCCGGTTTTATCCAGTACTACCCCTACATGCACCAGGTGTTCCTCCCAGGACCCACTGTAGATCGCAATATCATCCAGGTATGCACAAGCAAATTCCTGGAATCCATCAAGGAGCCTGTCCACCATACGTTGGAAGGTAGCTGGGGCATTCTTCATCCCAAATGGCATGACCTTAAATTGGTATAAGCCAAATGGGGTGACGAAGGCCGACTTGGGGATAGCGTCCTTGGCCAGGGGAATCTGCCAGTAGCCCTTACACAGGTCTATGGTGGTCAGATAGCGTCCCCTGGCAATGCGGTCTAACAATTCGTCCACCCGGGGCATCGGGTAGGCGTCAGTGGTGGTCCGCTCGTTGAGCCTCCTGTAGTCCACACAGAACCGGGTGGTCCCATCCTTCTTAGGCACCAGGACTACAGGGGAGGCCCAAGAGCTATCGGAGTGCTCGATGAACCCAAGCTGGGTCATCTCCTCTATCTCCTTCCGCATTCCTTCTCGGACTGCTTCAGGGATACGGTAAGGGGGCTGTCGGAAGGGGTTCTGTCCAGGAGTCTCTACCTTATGTACAGCTAGGGTAGTGTAGCCGGTTTCTTGGGAGAACGTCGCCTGCTTCTCCCACAGAAGCTGTCTTGCCTGTCCTTTCTCTGCGGGGCTTAACCTGTCCCCTAGCTGTACGAGGCTAGTCATGTCCGTCTGGGAATCTCTTGCTAACAAGTCGGGTAAAGGTAAACTTTCAGTATCGTCTGCAGCGGGGGCACATACTGCAGCTACATCCTCAGGTCGTTCCTGATACTCCTTTAGCATGTTCACATGAAAGGATCGCTGGATCCTGTCATCTGAACAGCTGGCTATAAGGTAGGTAGTATCACACACCTGAGCTAACACTTTATACGGGCCCTGCCAAGATGCCTGCATCTTGTTCGCCTTCACAGGTTTGAGCACTAGCACCTTCTGCCCAACCTGGAAGACTCGCTGTCGGGCACCCCGATCGTACCATTCCCACTGTCTCCCCTGGGCCACCTGGAGGTTCTCTCTTACCATCAGAGACAGTTTATCCATGCGGTCCCGGAGTTCCAGAACATATGGTACTATGGGGGTCCCTTCCTGCTCTGTCTCCCCCTCCCAGTGGCCTCTAATGAGATCTAGGGGTCCGCGGACCCTTCTCCCATAAAGCAGCTCAAAGGGGGAGAACCCAGTAGATTCCTGGGGCACCTCTCTGTAAGCAAACAACAGATGAGGCAGGAATCGCTCCCAGTCTCTGCAAGTGTCAGAAAAGGTCCTCAGCATCTGTTTGAGGGTGCCATTAAATCGCTCGCAGAGACCGATGGTATGGGGAACTAAGTATCGGTTTAATGCCGCATATCCTCCACAGCTGCTGGGTGAGCACAGCGGTAAATTGGGTTCCCTGGTCAGAGAGGATCTCTTTAGGGAACCCAACCCTGGTAAAAATCCTAACCAGGGCATCAGCAACTGTCTCTGCCTCTATGTTAGACAGCGCTACTGCCTCTGGATAGCGAGTGGCATAGTCCACCACGGTGAGAATGTATTTCTTACCGGATGGACTAGCCCTGGCCAGTGGACCCACAATATCAACAGCTATGCGGGCAAAGGGCTCCCCAATAATAGGCATTGACGTAAGCCTAGCTCTTGGGTGGTCCCCCCGCTTACCTACCCGTTGACAAGTGTCACACGTGCTACAATATATCCGCACAGCCTGGTTAATCCCTGGCCAAAAAAAGTTCTGCATAATCCTATGGGCTGTGCGGCGGGACCCTAGATGTCAGGCTAGCGGAACATCATGCCCTATCCGCAGAATCTCCTGCCGTTATTTCGCGGGCACTACCAGCTGTCGATTCGGCGTAGAGGGGAAACACTTTTCTGGGACGGCTTAGGGATCCGGTATAACCTGTCCCCCACCCACTCATACCGCTCCCCCTCTGTTCCTTCTTCTCCAGTATCTGCTCTGCCCCTATATCTCTGGAGAGATGGATCTGTCTGGGTTTCCCTTCCGAACTCCTCTGGGGAATCCCAGCTAACTAAAGTCTGCCCTGGGGTGTCAGTCGGGGAATCGGTTCTTACCTGGGTCTCAGCAGCAGGTGGGCCGGTTCCAGCAGCACGGGTCTGAGCACGGGTAGTCACTGGGTTGGCCTCGGCAGGTCCCATGGGAGCATAGGCAGAAACCAGAGGGGCCAAATCATTTCCCAGCAAAACATCAGCAGGCAAGTCCTTCATAACTCCCACATTCACATGTCCGGATCCCACTCCCCAGTCCAAATGAACCCGGGCAACAGGCAGACGGAACACGGCGCCTCCTGCCACCCTTACTGCTACAGTATTTCCAGTATGTTGGTGTTCAGAAACCAGGTTATTTTGGAGCAGGGTCATAGTAGCTCCGGTGTCTCTCAGACCAGTGACCACTTTCCCATTCAGCTTAACGGTCTGTCTGTGTTGTTGGCGGTTGTCCTGCTGAGCTGCTTGCACTGGGTCTGCTTCATGTAGGATACCCCAAAACTCCTCCTGCTCAAAGCAGGGAGCAGAAGGCTGAGGTGGCTGCTGGGCTCCGCCGGCTGGTCTTCTCCAGGACTGTGCTTGGCTGGCATTGTTTAATGGGCGCTCTGGTCTTTTATGCCCCAGTTGCTTGCATCCATGGCACCGGATTTGATTTGAGTAATCCCGGGCGTTGAATCGGGCTGACTGCCCATAGTTGGTCGCTGGCGGCATGGTGGGGGTACGTTGTGCTGGGGGGTGATATACATTGGTGGTTGGAGGTGCTGCCGGTTTGTACTCTACTCGGGCAGGGACCTTGGCTGCTGTCTGATCTAGCTTACGTGCATCAGTGTATTCGTCGGCCAGACGAGCAGCTTCATGGAAGGTAGCGGGTTTACGGTCCCTGACCCACTCACGAACTCCTGCAGGTAACCTGTCAAAGCAGTGTTCTAGCAGGAATACTTGCAGCACCTCTTCCCCAGTTACCGCTTGGCACCCTGTCATCCAGTGGGCTGCTGTGCGGTGTACCCTGCATGCCCATTCCACATAGGAATCACCAGCCTGTTTGTTAGTGTCCCGGAATCGCCTCCGGTACGCCTCAGGAGTAACAGCGTATCGGGCCAAAAGGGCATCTTTTACTGCCCGGTAGCTAGTGATTTCCTCCTCTGGGATGACCCGAAAAGCTTCACTGGCCCGGCCGGATAATTTCCCAGAGAGGATAGTGACCCATTCTTCTGCGGGCACCTGGTGTAAAGCACACTGTCTTTCAAAGTCCGCCAGGAACCCGTCTATCTCTCCTTCAGTCTCAATAAAATTTCTAAAAGCAGCAAATGGTACCTTTTTCTTTCCATTATTATTATAGGGTACCTCTGCTGCTGCAGCTCCTCTCCTCTGGAGCGCCTGTTGTGCTGTCACTGTGGCTTGCACTTGCACCACAATATCCGCTGCAGGGTTGGGCCAAAGTGTGCCAGCCTTATCTGAACTGCCCGGTTAAACGATATCGCCTCGGGTGTTAAATCCAGCAGGCCAGGCACATTAGCTCTTTCCATTCCCTGTGCTGTATCCATCTCCACTATTATAGCAATAATCTCCCTTTTCTTGAGATTGCTCGCTGATCGTCCTCTGCGCTCCAAAATGTCTTTAAGGGTAGCACGCCTTAATTCCTCATATTGCATTTCCAATCTGGGGTGTGTAGCTGGCCTTCAGGGCGGTGGGATTCATCCCGTCGCTTGCCACCAATTGTTACGACACTCACCGCCAGGGGAATGAAACCGCCGTTTAGTCGATAATCCCCTTTCTCCAGAAATGCAATTTCAGTCCAACCGATCATAAAACTCCCGAACGGAGCATACGAATGCGGTAACTCCCGATCAGCAATCCATCCGAAATCCTTCCACAGCTAGAAATAAACGAAAATGCTGTCCCAATAGTAAATCCCTCCACAAACGAGACAAAGCTCCGTCTTGAAGGTCAAGCAGTAATGTGTTTAATGGGGGCTACCTGCCCGGTATTTATGCAGGTCTCCACAAGGTAGACACTCCCCTAGGGGACCTTGTGGAAGACTATAAAATATATTATACAGTAGCCAATCGCAGTGGCTATAACACAAGCCCTTCCCATTTTACCCATAAGTCATTCTTTCCTATCCCGGAGATAATTAGGGAGAAACCTAATTAACTCCGAGGATAGGGACCATCGCCATTTTAAAATAAAATACGAAAAATACAATAAAATACATAAAATCAGAAGTACCGAATGTATAGTGTTCGTGCAACGTATCCCCAGATAGCCTGGATTTGAGGGCATATTCCTACCGAATAGCGCTCAGGTCCGATGTACACAGTCCAATCGCCATGGAGTCAAAGTCTCTCATAAGTCCTTCGGTATACGAATGACTCCATGGGACGGCTACCTGGGTAAGTCCATACGAATTAGAGAAACTCCCGAACTGACCGGTGTTCGTACGCCTCAAAGAAATAGAAAGGGGCGGCCGTCTCCAGCGGTGTTCGGTAGATAAAGAGTCCGTTTTCAGATCCATAGGTTTTGCACCGAACACCGCTGATTCGCCTCGTGTCCAAAATGGCCGCCGCCTCGTGGTCGGCATACGAACGACGACCACCCGTACGAATGGAATGGAGAGGTGTTTGCGGTTAACCACAACGTTCTAATTGTGGTCAAGGTGTTAATAAGCCGCACACTCCTCTCCTGGGTGGCCGATGGTTCGGTAGTTTCAATCGGTACTTAGGGAAACATACGAACAAGGGCATACGGACAGGAAATCCACGAACCCAAGGCAAACAGACGAACCAGCAATACAGGTCTATGCAGCAGGGTTCGTCACAGAAGCTCTTATAACTTGCTTAGCCACTTTCTGCCTAATCTTATAGATCATTCTGTCTTCCTCACTCTGGGTTTTATTTATAATTACTAAATGTTAACTTTTTGTTTTTTACTATTTTGGCCACATCTGCTGAGTACCACAGTGGTTTCTTGAATTTTTTGCTTTTACTGACAAGCCTAATGCAATTTTCTGTTGCCTTCAACAGTGCAACTTTTAAATAATCCCATTTCTCTTGGACTCCATTTAAATTGCTCCAGTCTGATAATTACTCCTTTACACATATTCTAATTTTAGAAAAGTCTGTTTTCTAAAGCCTAAAACTTTTGTTTTTGTGTGGTGTGACTTAGTCACTGTTCTTATATTAAACCACACTGACTGATGATCACTGGATCCTAAACTTTCCCCTACAGTAATATCTGATACCAAATCTCCATTTGTTAACACTAAATCTAGTATGGCCTTCTTACGAGTTGGCTCCTCAACGACTTGTTTTAGAGACAATCCCAGTAGGGAGTTTAGAATATGTGTGCTCCTGGCACAAGCAGCTATTTAGCTTATGTAAAGCTATTATGTAAAGCTGTAGTTATTTGTGAAATAGGGGAAAAGTGTCAGATCTCTGAACTGTTTGTTCTCTAGCATTCACATTATGTTGCATAGATACATAGGCTGAAAAAAGACATGTGTTCATGAAGTTCAGCCTTCCTCACATTTGTTTTTGCTGTTGATCCAAAAGAAGGCAAAAAAAAAAACCAGTTTGAAGAGTGGTAGTCAGATTTATCATTGGATCAAGAAGCTATTCTTGCAGTCTAAAAGCATGTCCTCATGTCCTATGTAAATTTCTGTTCGTGAATAGATTTTCATACAATGGTTTGTATTGGCCCCGGATATATTTGTAAAAATGTTATCATATCCCCTCTGAGGTGACATTTTTGTAAACAAAAGAGGTTTAAATTTGTTAACCTCTCTTCATAGCTGATATGTTCCATTTCTTTTATTGATTTTGTAGCCCGCCTCTGCACTGTTTCTAGTGCCATAATATCCTTCGTTAGAACAGGTGCCCAAAATTGCAAAGCATATTCAATATGTGGTCTTACCAGTGATTTATAAAGAGGCAAAATTATATTCTCGTCCCGAGAACGAATGCCCTTTTTCATGCATGACAATACCTTACTGGCCTTAGCCACTGCCGATTGACAATTCGCAAGTCCTTTTCATGTGTTATCCCTTATTCGCTTCCATTAAGGGTATGCGTTGCTTGTGCATTCTTTACGCCGAAGTGCATAACTTTGCATTTTTCTACATTAAATTTCATCTGCCATTTGAGTGCCCAGTCCTCAGTCTAAATCCCTCTGCAGCTAAGTAATATTTGCTCACATTGTATTACTTTATAGAGTTTTGTGACACCTGCAAACACTGGAAGGGTTATACACAAGTAAGCAAAAAAGAAAAACAAACCAAAAAATAAATCTATAAATATATATTGTATGTATATTTTATTTGTACAGCGGAACCCTTAAATCAGGAGCCTCTCATACCGCATATATTGATGTTGAGACTTATGTCGGATCTGTCACAAGAGTGAAATTTCTCTGGAACAATAGTGTCCTAAACCCTCTCCTGCCTACCGTGGGTGCAACATCGGTAACAGTGCAGTATGGAAAGGACGGAAAGACGTAAGTGTTCTATAGAAGCAGTCAGTAAAGATGTGCAGTAAGTGTTCTATGGAAGCAGTAAGTGTTCTACGGAAGCAGTTAGTAAAGATGTGCAGTAAGTGTTCTATGGGAGCAGTTAGTAAAGATGTGCAGTAAGTGTTCTATGGAAGCAGTTAGTAAAGATGTGCAGTAAGTGTTCTATGGGAGCAGTCAGTAAAGATGTGCAGTAAGTGTTCTATAGAAGCAGTTAGTAAAGATGTGCAGTAAGTGTTCTATGGGAGCAGTTAGTAAAGATGTGCAGTAAGTGTTCTATAGAAGCAGTTAGTAAAGATGTGCAGTAAGTGTTCTATGGGAGCAGTCAGTAAAGATGTGCAGTAAGTGTTCTATAGAAGCAGTTAGTAAAGATGTACAGTAAGTGTTCTATGGGAGCAGTTAGTAAAGATGTGCAGTAAATGTTCTATGGAAGCAGTTAGTAAAGATGTGCAGTAAGTGTTCTATGGAAGCAGTTAGTAAAGATGTGCAGTAAGTGTTCTATGGGAGCAGTTAGTAAAGATGTGCAGTAAGTGTTCTACGGAAGCAGTTAGTAAAGATGTGCAGTAAGTGTTCTATGGAAGCAGTCAGTAAAGATGTGCAGTAAGTGTTCTATGGAAGCAGTCAGTAAAGATGTGCAGTAAGTGTTCTATAGAAGCAGTTAGTAAAGATGTACAGTAAGTGTTCTACGGAAGCAGTTAGTAAAGATGTGCAGTAAGTGTTCTATGGGAGCAGTCAGTAAAGATGTGCAGTAAGTGTTCTATAGAAGCAGTTAGTAAAGATGTGCAGTAAGTGTTCTATGGAAGCAGTGAGTAAAGATGTGCAGTAAGTGTTCTATGGGAGCAGTTAGTAAAGATGTGCAGTAAGTGTTCTATGGGAGCAGTCAGTAAAGATGTGCAGTAAGTGTTCTATAGAAGCAGTTAGTAAAGATGTGCAGTAAGTGTTCTATGGAAGCAGTTAGTAAAGATGTGCAGTAAGTGTTCTATAGAAGCAGTTAGTAAAGATGTGCAGTAAGTGTTCTATAGAAGCAGTTAGTAAAGATGTGCAGTAAGTGTTCTATGGGAGCAGTCAGTAAAGATGTGCAGTAAGTGTTCTATAGAAGCAGTTAGTAAAGATGTGCAGTAAGTGTTCTATGGAAGCAGTCAGTAAAGATGTGCAGTAAGTGTTCTATGGGAGCAGTCAGTAAAGATGTGCAGTAAGTGTTCTATAGAAGCAGTTAGTAAAGATGTGCAGTAAGTGTTCTATAGAAGCAGTTAGTAAAGATGTGCAGTAAGTGTTCTATGGGAGCAGTCAGTAAAGATGTGCAGTAAGTGTTCTATAGAAGCAGTTAGTAAAGATGTGCAGTAAGTGTTCTATGGAAGCAGTCAGTAAAGATGTGCAGTAAGTGTTCTATAGAAGCAGTTAGTAAAGATGTGCAGTAAGTGTTCTATGGAAGAAGTCAGTAAAGATGTGCAGTAAGTGTTCTATGGAAGAAGTCAGTAAAGATGGACAGTAAGTGTTCTATAGAAGCAGTTAGTAAAGATGGACAGTAAGTGTTCTATAGAAGCAGTTAGTAAAGATGTGCAGTAAGTGTTCTATGGGAGCAGTTAGTAAAGATGTGCAGTAAGTGTTCTATGGAAGCAGTCAGTAAAGATGTGCAGTAAGTGTTCTATAGAAGCAGTTAGTAAAGATGTACAGTAAGTGTTCTACGGAAGCAGTTAGTAAAGATGTGCAGTAAGTGTTCTATGGGAGCAGTCAGTAAAGATGTGCAGTAAGTGTTCTATAGAAGCATTTAGTAAAGATGTGCAGTAAGTGTTCTATGGAAGCAGTGAGTAAAGATGTGCAGTAAGTGTTCTATAGAAGCAGTTAGTAAAGATGTGCAGTAAGTGTTCTATGGGAGCAGTCAGTAAAGATGTGCAGTAAGTGTTCTATAGAAGCAGTTAGTAAAGATGTGCAGTAAGTGTTCTATGGAAGCAGTTAGTAAAGATGTGCAGTAAGTGTTCTATAGAAGCAGTTAGTAAAGATGTGCAGTAAATGTTCTATGGAAGCAGTTAGTAAAGATGTGCAGTAAGTGTTCTATGGAAGCAGTTAGTAAAGATGTGCAGTAAGTGTTCTATGGGAGCAGTTAGTAAAGATGTGCAGTAAGTGTTCTACGGAAGCAGTTAGTAAAGATGTGCAGTAAGTGTTCTATGGAAGCAGTCAGTAAAGATGTGCAGTAAGTGTTCTATGGAAGCAGTCAGTAAAGATGTGCAGTAAGTGTTCTATAGAAGCAGTTAGTAAAGATGTACAGTAAGTGTTCTACGGAAGCAGTTAGTAAAGATGTGCAGTAAGTGTTCTATGGGAGCAGTCAGTAAAGATGTGCAGTAAGTGTTCTATAGAAGCAGTTAGTAAAGATGTGCAGTAAGTGTTCTATGGAAGCAGTGAGTAAAGATGTGCAGTAAGTGTTCTATGGGAGCAGTTAGTAAAGATGTGCAGTAAGTGTTCTATAGAAGCAGTTAGTAAAGATGTGCAGTAAGTGTTCTATGGGAGCAGTCAGTAAAGATGTGCAGTAAGTGTTCTATGGAAGCAGTTAGTAAAGATGTGCAGTAAGTGTTCTATGGAAGCAGTTAGTAAAGATGTGCAGTAAGTGTTCTATAGAAGCAGTTAGTAAAGATGTGCAGTAAGTGTTCTATGGGAGCAGTCAGTAAAGATGTGCAGTAAGTGTTCTATAGAAGCAGTTAGTAAAGATGTGCAGTAAGTGTTCTATGGAAGCAGTCAGTAAAGATGTGCAGTAAGTGTTCTATAGAAGCAGTTAGTAAAGATGTGCAGTAAGTGTTCTATAGAAGCAGTCAGTAAAGATGTGCAGTAAGTGTTCTATGGAAGAAGTCAGTAAAGATGTGCAGTAAGTGTTCTATGGAAGAAGTCAGTAAAGATGTGCAGTAATTGTTCTATGGAAGCAGTTAGTAAAGATGGACAGTAAGTGTTCTATAGAAGCAGTTAGTAAAGATGTGCAGTAAGTGTTCTATGGGAGCAGTTAGTAAAGATGTGCAGTAAGTGTTCTATGGAAGCAGTCAGTAAAGATGTGCAGTAAGTGTTCTATAGAAGCAGTTAGTAAAGATGTACAGTAAGTGTTCTACGGAAGCAGTTAGTAAAGATGTGCAGTAAGTGTTCTATGGGAGCAGTTAGTAAAGATGTGCAGTAAGTGTTCTATAGAAGCAGTTAGTAAAGATGTGCAGTAAGTGTTCTATGGGAGCAGTCAGTAAAGATGTGCAGTAAGTGTTCTATAGAAGCAGTTAGTAAAGATGTGCAGTAAGTGTTCTATGGAAGCAGTTAGTAAAGATGTGCAGTAAGTGTTCTATAGAAGCAGTTAGTAAAGATGTGCAGTAAGTGTTCTATGGGAGCAGTCAGTAAAGATGTGCAGTAAGTGTTCTATAGAAGCAGTTAGTAAAGATGTACAGTAAGTGTTCTACGGAAGCAGTTAGTAAAGATGTGCAGTAAGTGTTCTATGGGAGCAGTCAGTAAAGATGTGCAGTAAGTGTTCTATAGAAGCAGTTAGTAAAGATGTGCAGTAAGTGTTCAATGGGAGCAGTTAGTAAAGATGTGCAGTAAGTGTTCTATGGAAGCAGTTAGTAAAGATGTGCAGTAAGTGTTCTATGGAAGCAGTCAGTAAAGATGTGCAGTAAGTGTTCTATAGAAGCAGTTAGTAAAGATGTGCAGTAAGTGTTCTATGGAAGCAGTCAGTAAAGATGTGCAGTAAGTGTTCTATGGAAGCAGTTAGTAAAGATGGACAGTAAGTGTTCTATAGAAGCAGTTAGTAAAGATGTGCAGTAAGTGTTCTATGGGAGCAGTTAGTAAAGATGTGCAGTAAGTGTTCTATGGAAGCAGTTAGTAAAGATGTGCAGTAAGTGTTCTATGGGAGCAGTTAGTAAAGATGTGCAGTAAGTGTTCTATGGAAGCAGTCAGTAAAGATGTGCAGTAAGTGTTCTATGGGTGCAGTCAGTAAAGATGTGCAGTAAGTGTTCAATGGGAGCAGTTAGTAAAGATGTGCAGTAAGTGTTCTATGGAAGCAGTCAGTAAAGATGTGCAGTAAGTGTTCTATGGGAGCAGTTAGTAAAGATGTGCAGTAAGTGTTCTATGGAAGCAGTCAGTAAAGATGTGCAGTAAGTGTTCTATAGAAGCAGTTAGTAAAGATGTGCAGTAAGTGTTCTATAGAAGCAGTTAGTAAAGATGTGCAGTAAGTGTTCTATGGAAGCAGTTAGTAAAGATGTGCAGTAAGTGTTCTATGGAAGCAGTCAGTAAAGATGTGCAGTAAGTGTTCTATGGAAGCAGTTAGTAAAGATGTGCAGTAAGTGTTCTATAGAAGCAGTTAGTAAAGATGTGCAGTAAGTGTTCTATGGGAGCAGTCAGTAAAGATGTGCAGTAAGTGTTCTATAGAAGCAGTTAGTAAAGATGTGCAGTAAGTGTTCTATGGAAGCAGTCAGTAAAGATGTGCAGTAAGTGTTCTATGGAAGCAGTTAGTAAAGATGTGCAGTAAGTGTTCTATAGAAGCAGTTAGTAAAGATGTGCAGTAAGTGTTCTATGGGAGCAGTCAGTAAAGATGTGCAGTAAGTGTTCTATAGAAGCAGTTAGTAAAGATGTGCAGTAAGTGTTCTATGGAAGCAGTTAGTAAAGATGTGCAGTAAGTGTTCTATGGGAGCAGTCAGTAAAGATGTGCAGTAAGTGTTCTATGGAAGCAGTTAGTAAAGATGTGCAGTAAGTGTTCTATAGAAGCAGTTAGTAAAGATGTGCAGTAAGTGTTCTATGGGAGCAGTTAGTAAAGATGTGCAGTAAGTGTTCTATAGAAGCAGTTAGTAAAGATGTGCAGTAAGTGTTCTATGGAAGCAGTCAGTAAAGATGTGCAGTAAGTGTTCTATGGAAGCAGTTAGTAAAGATGTGCAGTAAGTGTTCTATAGAAGCAGTTAGTAAAGATGTGCAGTAAGTGTTCTATGGGAGCAGTTAGTAAAGATGTGCAGTAAGTGTTCTATAGAAGCAGTTAGTAAAGATGTGCAGTAAGTGTTCTATGGAAGCAGTCAGTAAAGATGTGCAGTAAGTGTTCTATGGAAGCAGTTAGTAAAGATGTGCAGTAAGTGTTCTATGGAAGCAGTCAGTAAAGATGTGCAGTAAGTGTTCTATAGAAGCAGTTAGTAAAGATGTGCAGTAAGTGTTCTATAGAAGCAGTTAGTAAAGATGTGCAGTAAGTGTTCTATGGAAGCAGTTAGTAAAGATGTGCAGTAAGTGTTCTATAGAAGCAGTTAGTAAAGATGTGCAGTAAGTGTTCAATGGGAGCAGTTAGTAAATATGTGCAGTAAGTGTTCTATGGAAGCAGTTAGTAAAGATGTGCAGTAAGTGTTCTATGGAAGCAGTTAGTAAAGATGTGCAGTAAGTGTTCTATAGAAGCAGTTAGTAAAGATGTGCAGTAAGTGTTCTATGGAAGCAGTCAGTAAAGATGTGCAGTAAGTGTTCTATGGGAGCAGTTAGTAAAGATGTGCAGTAAGTGTTCTATGGGAGCAGTTAGTAAAGATGTGCAGTAAGTGTTCTATGGAAGCAGTTAGTAAAGATGTGCAGTAAGTGTTCTATAGAAGCAGTCAGTAAAGATGTACAGTAAGTGTTCTATGGAAGCAGTCAGTAAAGATGTGCAGTAAGTGTTCTATGGGTGCAGTCAGTAAAGATGTGCAGTAAGTGTTCTATGGAAGCAGTTAGTAAAGATGTGCAGTAAGTGTTCTATGGGAGCAGTTAGTAAAGATGTGCAGTAAGTGTTCTATGGGAGCAGTCAGTAAAGATGTGCAGTAAGTGTTCTATGGGTGCAGTCAGTAAAGATGTGCAGTAAGTGTTCTATGGGAGCAGTTAGTAAAGATGTACAGTAAGTGTTCTACGGAAGCAGTTAGTAAAGATGTGCAGTAAGTGTTCTATGGGAGCAGTTAGTAAAGATGTGCAGTAAGTGTTCTATAGAAGCAGTTAGTAAAGATGTGCAGTAAGTGTTCTACGGAAGCAGTCAGTAAAGATGTGCAGTAAGTGTTCTATAGAAGCAGTCAGTAAAGATGTGCAGTAAGTGTTCTATAGAAGCAGTTAGTAAAGATGTGCAGTAAGTGTTCTATGGGTGCAGTCAGTAAAGATGTGCAGTAAGTGTTCTATGGAAGCAGTTAGTAAAGATGTGCAGTAAGTGTTCTATGGGAGCAGTTAGTAAAGATGTGCAGTAAGTGTTCTATGGGAGCAGTCAGTAAAGATGTGCAGTAAGTGTTCTATAGAAGCAGTTAGTAAAGATGTGCAGTAAGTGTTCTATAGAAGCAGTTAGTAAAGATGTGCAGTAAGTGTTCTATGGGAGCAGTCAGTAAAGATGTGCAGGGGAATACCATGGAGACTGTCAGACACTGTATGAATGTGACAGTTATTGGGACAGACTGTGTATGAATGTGACAGTTATTGGGACAGACGGTGTATGAATGTGACAGTTATTGGGTCAGATGGTGTATGAATGTGACAGTTATTGGGTCAGACGGTGTATGAATGTGACAGTTATTGGGTCAGACGGTGTATGAATGTGACAGTTATTGGGTCAGACGGTGTATGAATGTGACAGTTATTGGGTCAGACGGTGTATGAATGTGACAGTTATTGGGACAGACGGTGTATGAATGTGACAGTTATTGGGTCAGATGGTGTATGAATGTAACAGTTATTGGGTCAGACTGTGTATGAATGTGACAGTTATTGGGTCAGACGGTGTATGAATGTAACAGTTATTGGGTCAGACGGTGTATGAATGTGACAGTTATTGGGTCAGACGGTGTATGAATGTGACAGTTATTGGGTCAGACGGTGTATGAATGTGACAGTTATTGGGTCAGACGGTGTATGAATGTGACAGTTATTGGGTCAGACGGTGTATGAATGTAACAGTTATTGGGTCAGACGGTGTATGAATGTGACAGTTATTGGGACAGACAGTGTATGAATGTGACAGTTATTGGGACAGACAGTGTATGAATGTGACAGTTATTGGGACAGACAGTGTATGAATGTGACAGTTATTGGGACAGACAGTGTATGAATGTGACAGTTATTGGGTCAGACAGTGTATGAATGTGACAGGTATTGGGACAGACGGTGTATGAATGTGACAGGTATTGGGTCTAATGATGTCACGGCACTGCACAGGAAGTGAATCGGGGAATACCATGGAGACTGTCTGACCCAAGGTGTATGTATGTGGCTGAATGATTCACATACCCAAGCAGGAGATGGGTTTCTCATATTTTTTTTATGTACTTCATTTAACAAAGAATCAATTTCCTTTCAAAACGTGATGATTATCGTAAATCTTGGAGATGAATGGAAAGCCCAGTGCTAGGTGTACTAATTGCGGATTACATGCGCCCTCTTTTTTTCTTTGTTTGCCCTTCCTGTGTTATTACAATGTGTAAGTAGAAGCTCATTAAACATATTTGTCGATTTCAGGACTAGATTCTGCGGCAACGAGAGTTTGAGAGAAAACATCCTTCAGACGCTGAATGCATGTTAAATCACAGTCACATTGCTTCTATGTTTGAAATAAAGATTTGTTTTGCATACTGATTGCACAAATGTTATTTTTTTCTAAGCTAAACTTCTGTATGAGCTTAGAATCGGAAATAAAGAATAGATTGATGTCTACAAAATTGTAGGTGTTTCTATAGAAAATATCATGGATCTCCTCGAAGGGTCCTATCGGTTTCTGGTCTCAGGGCCATCCAAATTCAGTGTGTCTTTGCATTATGTTCTGTCCTGTTGTCACTAACATGAATTGACTCCTATAGGATACAGGAAGCCAATGTAAGGATCGACAGAGGGGTGAGGTGTGAGAGGACCGACTAGAGAGGAAAATCAGTCTGGCGGCAGCATTTATTACCGACTGTAGCGGGTCAATATGGCTATTGGGAAGACCTATCAGGAGAGTGTTACAATAGTCCATGAATAGATTACTACAAGCTCCTTGGTAGCATCTTGCGTAAGAATGAGGCGGATGCGGCTTATGTTTTTAAGATGGAATCTACAGGATTTGGCAACATGCTGGATGTGAGGCTCAAAGGTGAGACCAGAATCAAGTATGACGCCAAGACAGTACGCTTGCAAGGACGGACTTATGTGGATATCACTTACTTGAAGGGAGGGCGAAAGAGGAGGATCAGTATTAGGAAATACAATGAACTCAGTTTTAGAGAGATTGAGTTTCAGAAAGCAGGAGGACATCCAGTCAGAGATGGAAGAAAGGCAAGCTGTGACATGTTGCAGGACGCAGGGGAGAGGTCCGGGGAGGAGAGATATATCTGGGTTTCATCAGCGTACATGTGGTAGTGGAATCCAAATGAGATAATAAGTTTGCCAAGAGAGGCAGTATACAGAGAAAATAGAAGGGAGCATGTATGTACGTAGTGGGGAATCGCGATGCAGCCTAGAACAAAATCTAACCCCATTCAAGCCCCCAATAACGACAGACCACTTAGTATGGATGAAACAGGCCACAGCATTTATTATCACAAACTAAATTACTGCATAACACATCCATAGCTTTATTTATGAAATCTCTTCTTTTCTGTAACCAAAATGTTAGACATAAATAAGCATAAATTAACATATATACATATATAACTCCACCCATAGTGTTATACAGTGACCCAACCGTCCTTGCCAATAAACATAGAGTGGTTCCTAATCACCACTCCCTCTCACCTCCCCCCTCGTCATAAAAATCATATCTTTCCAATGCCTGCCATCAGCCGACCTTATCCACGCCCGATGGGCACGAGACCTCAGGTAACCTAAAGTTTAACCTTTGGAGCAGGGGAGGTTTGAGACCTTAAAAACTTGTTCATCTCATTCCATATACTTAAACGTAACCTCAAACTCAATTGACAAGGACATACCCCCGGCTAGCTGTGACTAAATATACTAATATACGAATCCCAAGTGGCACTGAGGTAAGACCTCCCCCACACTAACTTACACAGAACATAATCCCACCCACAGACTCTTTCCCAACCAATTTCATGCATCTATTCCCACACTCCTACATGTGCCCTTGTCCGCTTAGCTGCGCTATCTCCCCAGGGCCTAGAACAGAGCCTTGGGGGACTCCAACCGAGACAGGACGAGGATAGGAGGTATAATTAGAAAAGGAGACACTGAATGAGCGTTGGGAGAGATAAGAGGAAAACCATGAGAGGACAGAGTCACAGAGACCGAGTGATTGAAGAGTTTGAAGGAGGAGAGCATGATCAACGGTGTCAAAGGTCAAGTTGAATTAGTATGGCCTTTGGATTTAGTTGCGATTGGGTCGTAAGTAAGTTAGTAACTTTGATAAGAGCAGTCTCAGTAGAGTGGAGAGGGTGGAAGCCAGATTGAAGAGGGACAAGGAGAAAGTTGGAATTGAGGAAGTGAGACCTACAGGTAAAGACAAGTCTTTCCACAAGCTTTGAGGAAAAACGGAGCAGGGTTATGGGACAGGTCAAGAGATGTTTGTTTTTTTAGGATAGGTAGTACAGTGGCATGTTTAAGGTCAGCAGGGACAACACCAGAAGAGAGAGAGCAGTTGAAGATGTGTGTTAAGGAAGGCACATGACAGGGGAGAGAGATCTGATAAGGTGAGATGGGGCAGGATTGAGCAGGGAAGTGGGGGTGCGAGAGGAAAGGAGAAGGGCAGCCACCTTTTGTTCATGAGCCAGGGAGAAAGTCTGAAGGGTAGGAAAGGCATGATCTACATGTGGTTGAGAAAGAGAAGGTGGGGAGAATGATTTCTGTAACGGAACCGCTGGCACCCCGACTGGGTACCTTCCGCTGACGGATGCTCCTAGTGCTTTCCGAGGACTCCAAGCATTCTGCCCGACACCATAACCACTGCAGACCCCACGAAACGCCGCAGCTTGGTTGGGGTCTCGCCGTCTCCACCCACTCTGGACCCAAGACCAGGGTCCAGCTTCCAGTAGGTGGACCTCTCCGAATTCCAGAGAGCAGGAACAGGAACAAGCTGTAAGCAGAGCTCAGCGATTATACCCTGGGGAGTATAGTGATTATAGCAATCCCCAGAGTGTAGTTCTCCAATCCCCCCAAACATGAGCCGAAACTTCATGAAGGTCCAAGATGATCTGAACTTTTAATGACCATGCACTGGCTTTTATGCAAGTCCCCATGCAAGGGGGCATCCCACAGGGTGGGACACAGTACAACCAATCATATACAGGAAAACCGTAAAACACACGCAGCACCAACATACAATCCCTCCCCTCTGCCTGTGATATAATTACTGAACACAATGGGTTAATGTAATTTATCACAGGCAGGAAAAATACACGTTTTATACATACACTGTAACTTTAAAAATATGCATCATATTCACATAATTATTACAGCCAGGGAAAATACAGTTGCTATAACTTTAAATCCATCCATCCAATCTTCATAAAAACTACATATTCTGAATCAGCATACTTTAAATATAAACATAACCAAAAATCAGCAACAAATCCCCCCAGTACATAAAAAGTTAGGTGGAAGTCCTTTATGACCGACCACAAGCACATTTTCCTGCCCAAAACAGTTCCATAGATTTGGGCTTTGCAGCCGGTCAATTTTATGCAGAAAAACGACTAAGTCCCATTCGAACGTGCGTTCGAATCTTCGAACGGGACTTAGTCTCTGCAGCTGAAAATTCAGTGTAGGAGAAGATAAGGGTGAGCGGTGTTCGCGGAAATGTGTAGCCGATTTTAGTTCCATGAATTTGGCTACACACACCGCTGACCTCGTTCGAATAAACAAAGATGGCCGCTGCCACGTGTTCGTTTGCACGAACTGCGGCCACCCAGCGCTCGGCAATTAACCTGCAGTAACCTCACAGCCTGGGAGGTAAATCGCCTGCACACTTCCACTTCTGGGTTGTCCGCCTGTGTGGTACTTGGTTCAGTAAGCCCCATTTACTGAACCAAGTGGAAAATAGTAATGAACAAAATATTTTAACTAAGTCTGGGGACACCGTCTTAAAGGGGCATTGTCACACAAAGTCTCAATATGCCCCATGATGGTTCTTAAAGGGCCAGCATGGTCCAATACAAGTCCATAAGGCACAATGCAGTTCTTAAAGGGCCAGCAGCAGCACAATATAAATCCATTAGCCCAAATAATGTTTGTAAAGGGCCATACAACCCAGGGCCATAGTCATGAGGCAGGAGGCTGGCAATCAGGCTCCTCCAACAGCCAGGGGAAAAGGGCAGCTTGTCACCTAAAAATCCAGTGACAAAAGGCGTTTCGTCACAATTTCCTTATCTCTTTAATCTTGTCGGTAAAGTAGCTGTATTAACACTATCACAGGTTCCTAGAGAATTGTAACAATGTTATACCTACATGGCTGTTACCATGACGAGTCACACACAACATGTTATTATGTAACTGCAGAAATAGGAGAGATGTGTTTTATCTGTGTAGTAATGTAATATATAACACAAAATAAATAGCATTTAGTAACTCGTGCCTTGACTCTCATGCCTAGTGCTAGATTCTCTTTAGCAATATCTTTCTCTTGTAGTCCGGTCCTTAAGGAGAACATGCAATGCTGTCATGCACAGCGATGTTCTTATTATTGACTTTATTTACTTAATTTACCATTAGGATTTTGTATGTTTAAATAATGGCATCCCTTATTTGTCAACATTCAAGAAGTCAATGAATTTTCTAAAATCCAGATCATCATATGTTGCGTATTACTTCTACATTTTTATAATAATAATACACATTTAAAAGGAAAATAGAAAGAAATGTTAGCAAAATAATAAAACACAACGTTATAATTAACTGTAACAATCATCAACCACATAATTTTATAGAACAGTCAGTGATTATCACATTGTCTTCAGTGGGATTAATGTTATAGGAGATGGTAATAAGTATTAAGCCCTTCATGATTTGACGCACCAGGACTGCCATGATGTTAAGAGATTTTCTTTAACCCTTGGAAACACAAAAAAACATTCTGCGCTTTAGAAAAATGAGCGCTTACTAGAGTTGAAAGGACACCTGGATGATCGGGTTCGCCGGTTTCAGCCGAACATCGGCAAAAAGTTCGAGTTTGGCCTCGAAATTGACCCTGAACCCCATTGAAGTCAATGGGGACCTGAACTTTTGGGCACTAAAATGGCTCTAAAATAGTCCTGTAAAGGGCTAGAGGGCTGCAAAAGGGAGTAAAATGGGGGTATTAGTAGGACAAGTGCCCAATAAGCTAGCACAATACAAAGGATTAAAAACAATAATGTATTCAAAATTGAGGCCTAATGCCTAAGCTAGTATATTAAAATAGAGGTCTGCACTAGGATACAAAGAAAAATCAAATCAGCATTCAAATACAAAAACAAGCCGCATGGAAGCTTACTATAGTGTATTAAAATGCAGGGCTAGGCCTGTACTCTGATACCTCAACTCATATTTGAAACACACAAAAACAACCTGTATTATACCTTTGTTTTATGCAGCAAAATAAGCTACTACAATATAAAGGATTAGAGAAAAAAAAGATAGTAGTATATTCAAAATTGAGGCCTAATGCCTAAGCTGGTACATTAAAATGGAGGCCTGAACTAGACTCCAAACACAATCAGCCCTTGAATTCCCATGCAGAGGATAATTAAACAAAGTACTTTTTTTTTTCCCCAAAAAATAAATCTGACTATCTATTAATGTGTTAATACCTCATAAATAACCTTTGTAGAAGTCTAAAATCCGCGGTCGCCAGATGTGGTGTATCACCAAATTAATATAAATATTACACAAGGTTCGTCTACATTAAAAGGTATTTATTTAGAAGGCAACAACACAATTCTATAAATGTATCACAAACACACAGCCCAGACCCACGGAGCAACAACCCTTTTTAAATCTATCTATATAGTAATCCCCTTCCCCACACGTTTGATCTCACCCACGGTTAGGCCTTCACATCTAGTAATGCTGCAAGTCCAACATCACATCCACCAAGGAAGAAAAGGAAGCAACAGAGTATAACATGGTTCACCAAGATAGCATATGGCGTCTGCACATCTGCTCAGCAGCACAGCCAAGAAGGAACAGAGAGAAATGAGGATAGTGGGGGGAGTGGCTCTCTCTCTCCTGACTTGTAAAGGTATTGAATTACCTACTTACCATATCAAAGTAAAGCTTATCCCCCTGTAAGAAAGATCTACATGAACTTGATCACATGACCCCTGGTCACCATGTTAGTTTGATGACAGAATGTCACCGCAACTACTGTACTATTGGCCATTGTAATAATTACTGTAAATCCCTCCCTTGCAAGGGAGAACCCTTTATAAGAAAGTGTGTGATTAAAATATTTCAGTTCTGCTCCTGTTGGGATATTGCTGTATTACTTTGCCTGCTGGAAACCTTGCTTGTGGATTTACAATTACCTTGTTCCTGAGCCTTACTGGGATCTTAAGTGGAGAGTAGCTGTGGGATATCAGCTCTCCGCTACATTGGTTGGCAGCGCTGGGATCCAGACTCACAGAGGAACAAGGATTAATGGAGATTGATTTCTCTACATTAAAGCGATCCACATTGAAAGATCTTGTGGAAGCAAAAGGTATTCCAGCCAGCAACGAAACAAAGGCAACACGTATCTCTGAAGTAATGGCAGAATACCGAACAGAGGATGGTTCGGTCACCGAACAGAGGAATGAAACAGAGCAAGAGGAGTTCCAAAGACAAGTCCAATTCAGACTGTCATTTTATGGGGAAAACCCACCAGCAGAAATCATCTCCAAAACCATGACGGAGGTGCAAGAATTTGTACTGCGACAAAGGAGACCGCAAACGCCAGAAAGAGGTCCAGCAGTAGCTATGGTACAAGAGGGTAAGCCTAAAATCCCATACCAAGCGTTTAAAATGTATATAGAAGCGGAGGAGGATATAGATGCCTTCCTCCAAGACTTTGAGAGACTGTGTACGCTGCATAACATCCATAGAGAGGATTGGGTACCCATCTTAGCAGGACGGTTATCAGGGAGGGCAGCTGAAGCCTACCGTACCATACCAGACACAGAAATCAGGGATTACAGCCGTGTGAAAGAAGTTATCCTAGCCCGGTATGCTATGACACCAGAGGCATACCGGAGGCACTTCAGGGAACTGAAAAAAGCGGAAAAGGACTCCCACGCAGGATGGGCTTGCAGGTTACAAAGGGCAGCTCTCGGATGGGTACAGGCGAACCAGGCACGATCCATGGAGGACTTATTACAAATGTTGTTATTGGAACAATTTTATGATGGAATCTCCGCAGAGTTGCAGGAATGGGTGAGAGACCATAACCCCACGTCCCTCACAGAAGCAGCTAAAAAGGCGGATGATTTTATGGATGCCCGCAGACAACACAAAGCAGTGAGTGTTAAACCTGCTATGCGACCACTAGGAGGAAATTCTTTCTCCACTAACGCTCACCCCCCACCAAGACAACTTCCTTCACCAGCAGCTGCAGCCGCTCCACCGAGATATCACCCAACTGCTTCTGTGAAATGCCACCGGTGCCAGAAGTGGGGACACTACCAGGGGGAATGTCCGCAGTCTAGAGACCGCACCACCTGGATCCGACCAGGGCCACCACCACCACCACCGAGAGCTGCAGCCTTTTGACTTTAACATCCAGTACCGCCCAGGTAAGCAAAATAGAAACGCTGACGGGTTGTCGCGACAAACTGATCTGGAGAAATATTCCGTGAGCACCCCGGACATCCCCAAGCCGATCCGTGTGGGATCAGACTGTGTATGCTGGCTTGTGGGCAAGGGGGAGCAGTGTAGCGGAATGCATTAAGCCTGTCCTGTACTATTCCTATGTAACTGTGTTCAGTATGTGATTCGTATAGTATTTTTCGCATTGCTAGTGTATTTCTATGTGTTTAACGTATGTTGTTCGGTAGTTTCCATCCGTACGCTATACGAAGGGAAACCACCGAACTGGCGGACCACCCCAGAGAGAAGTGTGGCAGCTATTAAGGTTCGCACTTTCTCTGACTGCAGGTTAACAGGCTCGTTATGTATGTATCTGGGTGGTCGCCATTCGTATGCGTACACGTGGCGGCGGCCATCGGTGTTTGGTCGTCGAGTGTCTGGAACTCAATCGGCCACTCGATTACCTGAACACCGCTGAGACCTCCAGAGTTCCATAACTCCCAAACGGGAAGGCTAAGCAGAACCCCGTTCGGTAGTTTTAAAGTACCGAACGAGGGGATTCGTATAAAGGGAAAGTTAACCATGGATGGCAGTATTTTCTATGCAATTCACCTCCCGAACGAAGACCGACCGCAGGGCCAAAATGTATGGAACCCTTTTCGGATACCACCTCGTGTGCAGTCGGTCAAATTACCCCCTTCACCTAACTCCTGAACCCCTGGTCCGATCTGGGTGAATTTTGGATATGTTAGTCACCCAGATCAGGGCTACCAGGGGATACAATTTAAAACACTGTACCAGGCTGTTTTGGGGTACATCCAGAATAGGGGTAAAAGTGTACTAGTTATAAGTGGATTATGTGTCACACTGAGGGGAGGAGAGGTATGGGAGGTAACTACTGTACTATTGGCCATTGTAATAATTACTGTAAATCCCTCCCTTGCAAGGGAGAACCCTTTATAAGACAGTGTGTGATTAAAAGATTTCAGTTCTGGGGGGGCGGAGCCGGCGCCCAAACGAGCTGGACGCGTTTCGGAGCTGCTCTGATACTCAGCCCGAGAAAAAGACTGAAAAGCCCGAAAAACCCTCGCAACCAGACCTCCTCTGGCAGCTGCCTGAGCCCCGACGATATGGGGAAAAAAAGCAAGAAGCTACGACCGGACCCGGGCTCGGGTTCGCAAGATATTGGCACTTACATGCGGAATGCAGCGAGGCCGACACACGCCAAGATGGCGCCCGCGGAGGTTTACCCGCATCTGTCCTCGGACGAGGACAGCAGTACAGCCGACCTCTCTCCCCCACCGAGGCGACGAACGGAGCCACTGGCGGCCACAGCGCTTGGGGACTCTGCCCCCGCAACGAGGGCAGATATCAAAGCCCTGGTTGCGGAGATTCAAGCCATGTTCAAGGCTGACTTGGCGCCAATACGGGAGGAGGTATCCGCACTCACTACCCGCATGCACACTATGGAGGAAAGCATGGCAGGCCACAAGCTTGCCCAGACAGCCACAGATACTGCCATAGGAGCACTGCAGAAACAATATGCCGATCACCAGGCTCAACTAGCCAATTTGGAAGACAAAGCCAGGGCACGCAACCTACGAATAAAAGGCATTCCGGATGCAATAACTGATACAGAACTTCCCCACTACTGCAGGAGGCTCCTTGCCACCCTTCTTATGCCCAAGCACTCCAAACAGATACTAGTGGACTCCTGCTACAGGCTTAATAAAACAACTACTTCAGCCCAGGAGACGCCTAAGGAAGTCCTGCTCAAACTGGTACGTGACGCTGACCGGGGCATTATTATGGGGGCAGTAAGGGGTACTCCCACGGTGCCCTTTGAAGGCGATCAGCTTGCTTTTTACCGAGACTTTTCTAGAAACACCCTGTCCTGGCGGCGCTCTCTTAAGCCCATAACCCAAGTGCTTCAGGAGCAGTCTATTACCTACAAGTGGGGCCCCCGCAGGCTACTTGCCAGCAAGGCAGGGAAGACACACGCTATCTCACACCCTGCTGAAGCCTCAAACTTCCTGCAAGCCCTCGGCCTACCGACAGCACAACCACAGACTACAGCCCACCCAGCCTGGAATGTAGCAGACATCACCCCGTTCGTGCCAAGAGGAAACGCACCCAAGACAACGGCACAGCCACCCTGAACGTTGGGACTGAGTGTCGCCTGTGCACTACCATATGCACGCGCACAAATCCTATAAATGTTGCATATTATTCCCCTTTTCATTTTATCTAAAAGGGATCAAAAGTTGCTTATATGTTTCTATATGGTATTCTATTACTACTATGTTATGTTGCCGACTCCGTAAGCCTTAGATCTAGCTCAGTACCTCAGCACCCTCCCCCCCTAGCGTTATCAAGCGGCGTGCCAGCGCAAAAATAGCAGCCCTCTGGGTGCATAAAGCATAACCCCCGCCCTCAGGTACAGCTTAACAAAAAGAGACCTCACACCCGGCTTCGAGGGCACCCAAGCCCAACTATGAGTGCCTCACTAAAGCTTAATTACCAGGGCGTATTGTACACTGGCCACAAGGCACATAAGGCCCAATATCACCGCCCTACCCAGTCATGAGCTAGAGGACAACTGACAGGGAAACTTGGGTAATCCTGCATATTTAAAAAATAAAATTGTGTAGACTAAGCTAAGTGGCGAAAGTATCCATGTATTGTAAAAATGTTTTACCTGCTGATCACGAATTATGTTATCTTGTTTGCCAATACACGCAAAAATAAAGAATTTAAAAAAAAAAAAGATTTCAGTTCTGCTCCTGAAACTGTGTGTCGTCCAGTTATTGGGATTGCTGTTGGGATATTGCTGTATTACTTTGCCTGCTGGAAACCTTGCTTGTGGATTTACAATTACCTTGTTCCTGAGCCTCACTGGGATCTTAAGTGGAGAATAGCTGTGGGATATCAGCTCTCCGCTACAGAGCCGACATCAGGTGCCCTCGTATCCGGTGCTCCCATGAGCCGTGATCAGTGTTCCTGGAGAGGTCCCCGTAACGTACCTAGCGTTCCTCTCCACTAGGCTCAAGGCCCAGGTAAGGGATGGCAGGAACCATTTGCAGATGTCGGTTCTAGCAACCTATTTTATTACCCCTACTTATACTCTTTGTGTCACTAGAGCATTGGATTGGCTGAGGTCATCTAGATTGAGAGGTGGGGCAAGCAGTAATTAGTTGTCGCTATATAAATACCAATAATAATAATAATAATAATACCACGGTTCATGCCATGGCAAAAACTTTCCTATTGGAAAACATTGGATTGGCTGAGGTCAACTAGATTGATGATCTCAGCTATGGAGGTGGAGCAAGCAGCAGCAAGACCCGATAAAATGCTCTCCACATCTGCCCTTTCAGGAAGATTATTCATGAGAAGCCAGTGCAACTTAGTAACTATCCTCCCCACTGCCACTACACGGGAGGATGGATTCGATGTAATAAACACATGTAGCAAATGTATTCAACATCAAAAGAGACAGATCTCAACTAAACAGACGTTTTTTCCCAATAAATCTAACTTTCCTAGCTATAAATTGTATAACAATAAAAAAAAAAAGCAAACGCAAAAGCGGAAAAGCAAATCAAACTACTGGAATTTAACTAAATAATTTTTTTTGGTGAATTGTTATTGAATTGACAGCTGTGTGCACACGGCAGGATGAAGCAGCTGGAGGTCTTTATCTTTCTTCTTTGAAAAGAGACAACAAAATCAGGGATGAAGTTCAGATTATTTAGGTTTTTAGTTAAAGGCACGCTCCACTGCCCAACATAAACTACAAAATGAAACTACAAAAAAAAAAAAAAAAAACTTCCAAAGGCTGCAGTTATCTTGTCTGCAACCTTTGCAAGCCCCCCCCCCCTTCTAACCCCACCCATACTTTATGCTGCTATCCAATCACAGACTTTCCAATACAAGTGCCTGTGGCTGCTCACTGTTAAAAAAAAATAAAAAATTCCCTCCTCCTGAGCCCCCACCCACGACACGCGAGTGGGGACTTTTAAACTAAAGGGGGAACCTATTGTACTTCCTGAACCTATTGTCCTGAGCGGTGGGTGGGGGCCCTAAAATCTATAAAGGGGGGACCTATTGTCCTCCCCCCTGGCCCCCACCCCTGAGCGGTGGGTGGGGGCCCTAAATATCAATAAAGGGAGGGGACTTATTGTCCTCCCTCCTGGCCCCCACCCCTGTGTGGCGGGTGGGGGCCCTAAATAACAATAAGGGGGGGACCTGCTGTCCTCCCCCCGGCCCCCACCCCTGAGCTTTGAGTGGGGGCCCTAAATATCAATAAGGGGGGACCTATTGTCCCCCCCCCCTGGCCCCCACCCCCGAGCAGTGGGTGGGGGCCCTAAATAACAATAAGGGGTGGGGGTCCTAAATAACAATAAGAGGGGGACCTACTGTCCTCCCCCGGCCCCCACCCCTGAGCAGTGGGTGGGGGCCATGAATAAAAATTGGGTGGGGGAGGACAGTAGGTCCCCCCCTTATTGTTATTTAGGGCCCCCACCCGCCACGCAGGGGTGGGGGGGAGGAGAGTAGGTCTCCCCCCACATTCTTATTTATGGCCCCCTCCCACTGCTCAGGGGTGGGGGCCAGGGGGGAGGACAGTAGGTCTCACCCCACATTCTTATTTATGGCCCCCACCCACCACTCAGGGGTGGGGGCTGGGGGGGAGGAGAGTAGGTTCCCCCCCTTATTGTTATTTAGGGCCCCCACCCACCGTGCAGGGGTGGAGGCCAGGGGGGAGGACAGTAGGTTTCCCCCCCCAAATTCTTATTTATGGCCTCCACCCACCGCTCAGGGGTGGGGGCCGGCGGCGGAGTACAGTAGGTCCCCCCCTTGTTGTTATTTAGGGCCCCCACCCGCCGCGCAGGGGTGGGGGCAAAAGTTTTTTTTGTTTTTTGTTTTTTTTTACAATGAGCAGGTAATGGCTGCTCACTGTTTACTAGACACACCCCTACGTGCGGTATAGCGAGTAGGGGCTGAGTGTACTAATATTAAGTAATCGTTACTTAGTATTAGTAAATTTGGTTGAAAGACCAATTTAGGTCTTTCAGCCTTTTTGTAGATAGCTCCCTAATACCGTGGGAATTAGGGAGTTATCTACTAAGCGGCTGCTTATTTTATGTATTTTATGTTATTTTTAAGTGATTTCCCTATCCACATTTGTTTGCAGGGCACCTGTCCTACTCTTACCCCCATTTTACTTCCTTTTGCAGCCCTCTAGCCCTTTCCAGGACTTTTTTAGAGGCATTTTTGTGCCCAAAAGTTCAGGTCCCCATTGACTTCAATGGGGTTTGGGTTCGGGGTCAAGTTCAATCCCGAACCCAGACTTTTTTTCAAAGTTCGGCCGAACCCGCCAGACCCGAACATCCAGGTGTCTGCTCAACTCTAGTTATAGGTTATTGAGATGTTTAAGTTCTGGCTATATTCAGGGCAGGACTATGGTAAGTTATGTGTTAAATTCTTTAGGGGTTTAACCCCTTAAGGACCAAACTTCTGGAATAAAAGGGAATCATGACGTCACACATGTCATGTGTCCTTAAGGGGTTAAAGACTGGAGATGTTTGGTTATTGGTTATTGAGATGTTTAAGTTCTGGCTATATAGAGGGCAGGACTATGGTAAGTCATGTGTTAAAATCTCTGGGGGATTATAGACCGTTTTGAGTTTGCTGATCCTTTTGATTTTGATGTTCTTGTTGTTTTGTGTCTACTGTTTTGTCCATAGAAGGTACCGGTGTTTGCTGCTATACCCTCTGTGGATTTACAATATTTATGCTGGTCTGGAGGTCTCTTCTGGCATCGCATACTGTGTTGGCAGTTCCTCTGGCATTGCATCGCCTGGTTCTGTCTTCGTGTGTCCTAGGTGGGATTGTGCCACCCAGGCTGATTTCATAGAGCAAGTGAAAACCCTAAGTATATATATATATATATATATTTTTTTTTATTTTTTTTCCTACACATTGGTATAAGCGGAAAGCCCTATGTATTTTTCTCTTTTTAGGTTTGCATTTTTTAAAAAAAAGAAAAGAAAAAAAGGTTATTGAGATGTTTAAGTTCTGGCTATATAGAGGGCAGAACTATGGGAAGTCATGTGTTAAAATCTCAGGGGGTTTAAATACCGGAGATGTTTGGTTATAGGTTATTAATATGTTTAAGTTCTGGCAATATAGAGGGCAGAACTATGGGAAGTCATGTGTTAAAATCCCGGGGGGATTAAAGACCGGAGATGTTTGGTTATTGGTTATTGAGATGTTTAAGTTCTGGTTATACAGAGGACAGAACTATGGGAAGTCATGTGTTAAAATCCCGGGGGGATTAAAGACCGGAGATGTTTGGTTATTGGTTATTGAGATGTTTAAGTTCTGGTTATACAGAGGGCAGGACTATGGTAAATCCTGTGTTAAAATCCCAGGGGGATTAAAGACCGTAGATGTTTGTTTACAAGTTAGGTTGTTTTGAAAGTGAGTAAAGTTATAGTTCTTTTATAGTGATGTGTTCATCTTTCGGATGTTGGTCTGGATATCTTTAGTAATGATTTACAAATTCTGACTGTTTAATTCACCGTCTATCCTACCTGAAGGTGATTGTTTGAATGTTGAGGTGGACATTTCCATTATTTCAATATCGTACTTTTCTTTTGTGGATGCAATAAAACGGGGAGGCATCGTGGGAAGTATGCTCTCATGTCTGCAATTTGTCTGCAATTTTAGGTATAATTTTTTACTCTGAAAGAATGGAATTTCATTTACCTGAAGAGAAAATAGTTAAAATGAATTCAGAAATTCCTAATTAATAGGCACTAAAAAAAACTACACTTAAGGAGTTACAGTCTGTTAGGTTCTTTAAATTTTGCATCAAGGGTAATGCTGTTAGCCAGGGTTTGCTCCAGACATATGTTTTAAAAAATCCACACCGGCAGGTGCCAATATCTAGGCAGATCAAAGAGGATTTATAAGTCTGGAATGCGTTTTTAAGTAATTTTAACGGTTCCACGATTTGGCAAAGTAATTTTGGGGGGACTAGCTGAGTTTGGTCATTTATTTGTTTAAGTTCTGGCTTAGGGCGGAACTCTGGTAATTCATGTATTAAATCTCTAGAGGTTTAATTCCTTAAGGACGGCAGGCATTCTATGCCATCCTTAAGGGACTGGCTCTAAACGCCTCTTAGCGACATAGAACGTTGTGGCAAACCTAGCCACTTCAGTGTGCATAATACTGTATTCGTGTGCTAATTTTGCATTGGGAAGACTGTGGCATTAGTATGCTAGTCTCACAAACAATATTTCATTATTTTGTTTGTGAAACGTTAATGTTTATATGGGTGGCCGCCGTTCGTATAACCGAACACGTGGCGGCAGCCATCTTTGCTCACGAAGGTTCAGCTGTGTTTGGTCGTCGAGTGCCTGGAACTGAAATCGGCTACTCGACCACACAAACACAGCTGGACTTCCATGTCATTCGTATATTTTGCTGCAATTCCTTCATTTTAATGATAACTCACTGTGTCCCCCTAGAAACTACCCACTGTTTGACAGGATCTATAAAATTTAGCCATTTATCCAACTCCTGTCAGACAAATTTTCTGAAAATGATGTCCCCGATAAAGATATTTCAATTGACGATGACGAGTCCCTTATGAAATTTAAAGGTCAACTGCTATTTAAGCAATATATTCCATGTAAGTGGTTCCGATATGGCGTTAAATTTGATAAATTATGTGAATCCTGTACTGGTTACAAATGGGCTTTTCGCATTTACCAAGGGAAGAATAGCCATCTTAACTCACCAGGATGCCCTGATTCTGTGGGTACAAGTGGCAAGGTTGTTTGGGATCTAATCATTCCCTTGTTGAATAAGGGATATAGGCTATGGGTTGACAACTATTATACCAGTATAGAATTATTTAAAAATTTATATTGTTTTGAAACCCTAGCCTGTGGCACAGTGAGGAAGAATCGCAGGGGTTTCCCCTAAGCCCTGGCAAGAGGCAGAAACAGTAGAGGTTCCTCTTCAGCTCTCTGCCTTGATGAATTGCTTGCCCTTCGCTTCACAGATAGGAAGGATGTGTACATGCTGTCTACGATGCACAACGAAAGTACAGTGCCAGTGTCTGTGAGAGGTAGCACTGCGCATCTGGAAAAGCCAAAGTGCATTGTAGACTACAGCAAGTTTATGGGGGGAGTAGACTTGGCTGACCAATGCATACAGCCTTATCTGGTGAACCAAAAAACTAGGACCTGGTACAAGAAAATTGCAATCTACGTGAGCCAGATTGCAATTTTCAATGTCCTCTATAAAAAATAGGTCATAGGTAAGCCCTGCCCTTTCCTCGAATTCACACTAAGCCTTTATTTACTCAGCCCCCCAATCCCACTTTGGAATCAGGAGATCTCCAAAGACTTTGTGGCAAACACTTCCCTTCCCGAGTCCCACCCACCCCCAGTAAAAAAGCTCCCCTAAGAAAGTGCCGTGTTTGCTACAAGAAAGGAGTCCAAAAGGACTCCAGTTATTATTGCCCAACCTGCCCATCTCTACCCGCCCTCTGCATAACAGACTGTTTCAAAGTCTACCATACAGAGCTAAACTACTCAATCACTCTGTATGGGACTTTGGCAGTTTGGTTGCTTGATTTCCCTGGATTTCTGAGTTTGGCTTGTCCTGACTACGCTTTGTTAGCTGCCTGTACCGACCTATTGGCTTCTTTTACCGACTACTCTGACTTCTGGATTCCCCTGACCTTGGCCTGTCCCTGTTTACGCTAGCAATTCTAAAGTGGCTACACCAAACAACTCAAAGTACTACATTATATATAGGGTGAGGTAGAGGCAAAAAATGCCTACAAAATTCAAAATATAAACAAAAAAAAAAAATTAGACCTGTGCTGCAGATACTCCACACTGAAGTCCCAACAGTGTATATACAACCAAAAAGACAAACACGAGTCCTGCGCATCCAGTATAGGTGTGCACACCCAGGTGCTTCCACAATTTATTTGAGGACAAAGTTAAAGCAGCAAATGTTTCGAGCAGCAGCCCATTCTCAACGCTAATGTGAGAAAGGGCTGCTGCTCGAAATGTTTGCTGCATTAACTTTGTCCTCAAATAAATTGTGGAAGCACCTGGGTGTGCACACCTATACTGGATGCGCAGGACTCGTGTTTGTTTTCAAAGTACTACATTTGTAGTACTTGAAATGTGACTTCCCCCCAAAACAAACTCTGATCACGGGGTTAACGCTGTGATTAGCACTGAAAGGGTTAATAAAATCGCTATTATTATTTTTAACTTCCCAAACTTTTCACACAGTAACTCTCTCTGTGAGATCAAAGATCTCTCTCTCGCCTTCAGATCAAAGTGTATGTGGGGGTACTGTTCTATTCATGTGATATAATAAAAACCTGGAAACATGGTACATGTGGGTACTGTTATATTCAGAAGACAGTGTTAAATCAAAATACTGAGGTTTTATTGCACCAACTAATACCAGGATTATGAAATTTCCAGTGAAAATGCAATTCATGTGTGTAAAAATACAAAAAATAAAAGTAGAAGTCTCTACATGGGCCAGGGGCGTATTAGCCGCGAGGCAAACAAGGCATTTGCCTTGGGCGGCATTTTCCAGGGGGCGGCAAAAAAAGCCGCCCCTAAATGCCCAAGGCAAATGTCTTGTTAGCCTTGCGGCTAACAGACATGCTGGGCTGCTGGGCGGTCGGGCGGCACTGGCGGGAGGGCGGCTAGCGAGGGAGCACTTCCTCTGAGCTGTCTGCTCAGCTCCCTCACGCGCCGCACAGTGAGGCTGGGAGGCGGAGCCGGAATATGACGTCATATTCCGGCTCCCAGCCTCACTCTGCGGCGCGCGAGGGAGCTGAGCAGACAGCTCAGAGGAAGTGCTCCCTCGCCGCCCGCCCAGCAGACAGCCCTGCAGACCGACCGGCAGCCCCACTAGACCCCAGGGAGATAGAGAACCCCCCCAGCATTCCCAAAGGTAAGGAGGCTGGGGGGGGTGGGGTAAATTAAAATATATATATATATATATATATATAAATGTTAATGTGAGTTTGTGTGTCAGCCTGTTAGTGTGTGTATGTCTGTTAGTGAGTGTATGTATGTATGTCAGTGAGTGTGTCTGTTAGTGTGTGTGTCAGCCTGTTGGTGTGCGAGTGTGTGTGTGTCAGTCTGTTAGTGAGTGTGAGTGTGCCTGTTAGTGAGTGTGAGTGTGTCTGTTAGTGAGTGTGAGTGTGTCTGTTAGTGAGTGTGTGTGTCAGTCTGTTAGTGAGTGTGAGTGTGTCAGTCTGTTAGTGAGTGTGAGTGTGTCAGTCTGTTAGTGAGTGTGAGTGTGTCAGTCTGTTAGTGAGTGTGAGTGTGTCAGTCTGTTAGTGAGTGTGAGTGTGTCAGTCTGTTAGTGAGTGTGAGTGTGTCAGTCTGTTAGTGAGTGTGAGTGTGTCAGTCTGTTAGTGAGTGTGAGTGTGTCAGTCTGTTAGTGAGTGTGAGTGTGTCAGTCTGTTAGTGAGTGTGAGTGTGTCTGTCAGTGAGTGTATGTATGTCTGTGTGTGTGTATGTCTGTGAGTGTGTGTGTATGTCTGTTAGTGTGTGTGTATGTCTGTTAGTGTGTGTGTATGTCTGTTAGTGTGTGTGTATGTCTGTTAGTGTGTGAGTGTGTTTATGTATGTCAGTGAGTGTGTTTATGTATGTCAGTGAGTGTTTTTGTTAGTGTGTGAGTGTGTATGTCTGTTAGTGAGAGTGAGTGTGTATGTCTGTTAGTGAGTGTGAGTGTGTCTGTTAGTGAGTGAGTGTCTGTCAGTGTGTGTATGTATGTCTGTGAGTGTGTGTATGTCTGTGAGTGTGTGTGTGTGTCTGTTAGTGAGTGTGTGTGTGTGTCTGTTAGTGAGTGTGTGTGTATGTCTGTTAGTGAGTGTGTGTGTATGTCTGTTAGCTAATGTATGCATATCTGTCAATTAATGTGTGTGTGTGTGTGTGTGTGTATTTAGAAGGCGGGGCGGGGGGAAGGGTTGCGTGGGGTGTGGGGGGCGCCTGAGTTTTGTCCTGCCTAGGGCAGCACAAAACCAGGATACACCACTGACATGGGCCCAGCATTTCTGTTAAAATGGCTAGTCCAAACATCTCAAATTCTGCCATTTGTTATACTCTGGGTTGCCTACTTTTGAAAATGGTATGCCATAACGGTGGAAATGTTATTACCCAGGTTGCCATGCTCTCTGAAAAGCCACATAGGCCCAGAAAATCATTTTGACAAATTTCCAACTTTGAAATGGACACTAATATTTTTATCCCTGTGACTTCCCCAAAAAAACTGAAAATCTAGTACATGGGGGTGCTGTTATATTCAGGAGACAATGTTAAATAAAAATAGTGAGGCTTTGTTGCAATAACTCGTATCAGGAATATGAAATGTCCTGTGAAAAGTGAGTTCATGTGTGTGAAAAAGCACAAATAAATCTATTACCGCTATGTGGGCCCTTCATTTCTGATAAAGTGGTTAGACCAAACATCTTAAAATGCACCCTTTGTTATACTCTGGGTTGCCTAGTTTTGAAAATGGTATGCCATTGTAATGGATCGACGGGCACCCCGACTGGGTACCTCCGTTGAAGGATGCTCCTAGGGCTTCCTGAGGACTCCAAGCACTGCAGCAGACACCACAACCACCGAACCGGAGAAGCATATGAATGCTGTAAACAGCTGAACAGGAAAAGCATACAATCAGCTTACACTCCTGGCAATCAGCATACAATCCAATTCCCCCAATAACGAGACGACACTTCATTTTGAGGTCAAGCAGAACTGACTGTACTGGCACATACAGCCTCTTTTATTCCCAATCCACAAACATAGTACTGCCCACAGGGTTTTACAGAACAACCAATTAATCCGTACAATATACACAGACACTCCCACACAAAATCCTCCCCACTGCCTGTGATATGATTATTGAACACAATGGTTAATATAATTATCACAGGCATAGAAATACAGTTTTTACCAAATATTAATAACAAAACATACATGCCACGAACATACAAATCACATATTCGAACTCAGCACACTTTAATTATAAACATAGTCAAAATTCAGCCAATTCCATCGAGGGGTTAAAAAGTTAATGCAAAGTCCTATTTGACCAAATGAAGCATGGCTTTTCTGCCCTAAACCAGTTCCCTAAAACCAGAGTCTTCTATCCTGGAGATAATTGGGAAGTAATCCAATTATCACCAAGGACAGAGGCAAAACTCCATTAGCCACATGGTAGCAAAATACAATAAAATACATAAAAAATATATAACTGTGCAACTATTGCATAAAACATATACATTCAACATATCCCCAGATAGCTTAGATCTGAGTGCACATTATGACTGAATGGCGCTCAGATCACATACATACAGTTCAATTGCCATGGAGCCAAAGTCTTTCCTATAGTCTTTCGTTATACGAATGGGTTCCATGGCATAGCTATCTGGGGTAACACTGCTCACATAGGGAAAGTACAGAATGACCCGGCTTTCAGGTCTTTGCAGGGGAAAATCAAGCATTTTAACATGGGGCCATAGTCACAGGGCAGGAGGCTGGCAATCAGTCTTCTCCAATGCCCAGTGGCGAGGCTGGTTTCGCCACAGCCATAATGGTGGAAATGTTATTACCCAGGTTGCCACACGCTCTCAAAGGTGAGATAGGCCCAGAAAATCACTTTGCCAAATTTCAATGTGTAAAAACAAAAATGCACAAGCCATATATATGACCCTGTAAATGGACAAGCCGTAAATGGACAAATCGTTTTCCTGGCACTACAGGTCCCCTCTCCCTCCCACCCCCCATCCCAAGTTGCTGAAGGGGTTAAAACCCCTTCAGTGACTTATCTGAGACCACCACCAATGTCCCTCGGCACTGGTTCAGGGTCCGCCAACGCTCCTACCCTGCTGAAGTCATCCTACACGCGGCATTAGCCCTCCCCATAGGAAAGCATTGAAAGATGCTTTCAATGCTTTCCTATGGGGATTTTAGCGACGCTGGAAGTCCTCACACAGCATGAGGACGTCCAACGACGCTATAGCACAGATAATCTTTGCTATAAACACGGAAGTGCCCTCTAGTGGCTGTCTATTAGACAGACACTAGGGGAGGACTTAATCCTTCAAGGTATATATTGCAGTTTATGAAAACTGCAATAATTACACTTGCAGGGTTAAGGGTAGTGGGAGTTGGCACCCAGACCCCTCCGATGGGCAGAAGTGGTCTGGGTGCCTGGAGTGTCCCTTTAAGGGGTTAAAGACCGGAGATGTTTGGTTACAAGGTATATATTTTAAAGTGATTGAGTTACGGTTTGTTATGTTTTGTAAACACGGCCTTTTCCACCACATATCTGAGCCTGTGTGTGTTATTATTACACTCTGTATTTATTATGTATATTCATGAAATGTTGATATGTTTGTGTATGTTAGAATTAACCCCTGCAGTGCACATGGCAATAATCCCAGAACACTTTGCAAGGAAACACGTAAGGTTTGCATGAACGTAGATACACACTCTTATCATGTATCGGCCGCATGAGTGTCATTCCTACTCTGAAAGGAGACAACAAAAACAGGGATAATGTTTGTATCATTTAGGTTTTTAGTTAAAGGCACACTCCTCTGCCCAATATAAACTACAAAAAAAACAGAAATCTTGCAAAACCTGCAGATCTCGTGTCTGCTGCCTTTACAAGCCCCCACCCTCTCCCCTCCCCTTCTAACCCCGCCCACACTTTATGTGGCTGTCCAATCACAGACTTCCCAATGCAGCTCAATGAGAAGTCTTTGAAAGGCAGGTGCTCTGGCCAATTGCTGCCTCTTGGGTTTATCTCCACTGAGCTAACCAAACCAGGAAGTAACAGGACCGGTTGGCTGACAGCCAGAGGGTGAGTGTAACAAGGCTCATTTATAAAAGTGAGATAAAACTTGGACGACTAAAGCCTATATTCTTGGGTTTATAAATTGGTTTAATTGAGTCCTGGTATGAAAATAGGGCTCAGCCCTTTCATTTTTAGATACAAGTATATGAAATGAGTATGTTCCAAGATGTGTATTCAAGTTGAGTTACTGGAAAAGACGGCTGTTGCTTTATTGTACACAATTAATCATAATGAATAAATAATATGTGATTATGGTGTACTTAGATCAGGGTAATACATGAATTGCTAAAAAAAACAAGTGACAACACAAAAGAACATCATTATAGTGAGTGATAAGATAATGGGAATATGAGGGGATCCCCCAAATTAGGCACTAGGTAAGGATTGTCGGGTATCCACTGTCAGTAATAAGCTAAATTAGATCTGCATATATTTACTACTTACCTCCCTACAGCTGTACCAGGAGCTCTTGATAAAGGCGTGTTACCTCGCCGAAACGCGCGTCGAGCGTTTGCCGTTTTCTGTTTTGTTTTAATGCTGGGGGATGCAGCCGGCTATGTTATATTGGGGGAATTAGTACCGAAGGAGACTATTGAACTTAGCGTTCAGGGATTTGGAATATCAGACTGTTTGCAGGATGGCAATAGCAGCAGCAGCTATTTACAGCAACAAGAGATAGACTGAGTTATTTTTTTCAGCCAGCTTGATAGCTTACCTGGGCGTTTCAGTGCTAGGCTGTCTTGCAAGTAGCTACTCCTTTCAGCCAGTTAGCAAGTTTGCTTATTCCGATTAGTGATAGGCTGCCTTGAAGCAGCAGTGTGTAGGGAATATATCTATGAGTTAGACCTTTTTGACTATTATTAATTTGCATTAGCGGTATATTTCTTTTAGTGGTCTCTGTCTCTGGGAGAGACTAGTGTGGTTGGCGGGTGCCATTCTGTATATGGGACCTATACTTTTAACCATTTATTTTGGGATACCTACAAACTTTCCCTCAGGTTCACTCTGCTATACCAATTTTCTCACTCCCATCTTCAATCTATACCTACGTATTTTTTCCTTTTATTTGATATACTGAGATATTTCCTCCACTGCTCTACTCACTAAGTGTATTACTATTTGTCTGCTATCAAAATTATCTCCAGGATACTATTATCAATTATAAGGAGACTTATGGATATCAGAAACAAATAGTACCCACTAGCCTATATTGTGTATACATATATATGCATAGGTGTCGCTATTACGTTCTTTACTGACTAAACAGCGCCCTATGTATTATCACTCGACTTAAGCAGAGAGTGATATTATCGGTATACACTCTCCTTAAGTTTACTTTAGACTTGTGCTTCTATGTGCATACTTTAGATGAATACTGCACAATAGATTTATTACCTATGTATTTATTATAATCAAAAAATACACTGGAGTCTATGTAACAGGTCTAGTCCCACCTCTATAGCCGAGTTACCTAAAAAGTCCTACAGACTGTGGGTATTTAAGTCTAGAGGAATGTGGCCTATGCGATATTTGATTTAGTTTATATTGTACCACATACTGTACTTTGTACTTTAACTTCATCTCAGATACCGTTGCCACTTTCACTACCTCTGGACGATATCCACATTGCATCTACCCAGTTTTTAATTCACTTGTATTTTCACGAGTGTGTCACTGTTATTACACTTTGTTTTGTTTTGCCCGTTAGCGGCTTAATAAAGGTTATACCATATAATTATTCTTAATACCCTAGAGATATCTTTTGGTGGAATGGGTGTCCAATTTTTCCATCTCTAGTGGAACATCAATTTCACTTTAGTCTTTTCCTTTGCTTTAAATATTTACTACTCAGTTTATATTGCATTACCCTCTTTCTATACTTTTTGGCATTCATCCCAGACAGGGGTCAAGTCCTGGGGAAAAAAGTGTGGGAACTCCCCCCCTGACCCCCCCCCAAAAAACACTCGTATGCATATATAAACGCGTGCACACACATACACTCACAGACACACACATGCACTCAGACACTCACAGATGCACACACATACTCAGACACTCACACAGTGGTGTATTTTAATTTTATTTATACCTGAGCACCCCCTAATCTAAATTTACCACTCCTTCCTGTCAAGGGTGCACCGCTTCCTGATTAAGAACCCACCCCTGGTCGCAGGACGGCTCGGCTCCTGCACAGAAAGACAAAAAAAGCTCATAAATCGTGATTTTGACGGGAAGAGCCGCCTAAAACCTACAGCCCATGCAGTAACCGGGCTGCCCGAGCTGGGGAGAGACTGGCTCCCGAAGTTTCAGTCCCTCAGAGGAGAGGACCCGCGGCAACAGATGGGACCTCGCCTGGCGGTGAGTGGTGCGGACGGCCGCCGCACCGCTATCCTGCCCGACGGAGCCCGACACACTAGCACCATCGGCGGACCCGGTCCTGATCCCCCCCCCTCTGGACCGGGGGGGTGATCCCGGTCCAAGCTACGGGGTCACACTCTGAGGCACCGTCCCACCTTCAAACAGACCAGTACACCGAGACTAAGATGGCGGTGGCCACGTGCACAGGACCTGCAATACAAAACCTGAGGCGGACTGCAGCTACCACCTAGCCCAGACGCACAGGGCGTTAAGCAGTATATACCCACAACTGGCAACTGCCTTACCTGCCCACCACACTGCCACATGCTAAAAGTGACCGTTGGACACTCTGCCCGCAACACACACCTCCCAGGGTATGCAGAAACCACCTAAGATGGCGGCTTGCCAAAACCTCAAGCGGCAGGAAGCATGGCGGAGATCTCGCCAGACAGCAACCCCTGCTGAGGCAACCTACACTGTGGAGACGCTCGGATTGTCCTGGGACTCTATGATCCGACCCCGCTGGAGCACTGATGGACTTGGCTGCATCACCTGGCGGCACCCAGCCTGGAAATCAACGGGCGTCGGTTGACCAGAAGCCACCATAAGGACTGAGACCAAGGAACCTCACCTGCATACCAGGGAAAGTTCTCTGTGCTGTAACACAAACGCTCAGTCTACTAACCTCGGCTAACCTGCTGCCTACCTTTACACTCCACCGGGACGCCAGTCACTGTCACCCACACGGATGTCGTGCCTAACCCTGGACTGCTGAGGACTCTCTCCCCTACAGATAATCACAGTGTACAAGGACTCTGTCATCAGTTTAAGCTATAACAAGTGTTTAAATGTCTAAGCCCTAGTTTCCATTTCACAATGCTTCCCAGCAAGCATTTAATCTAGAAAAAGCTTATATGCTGTTCATGATTTGCATTGAACCACCTTACTAAAATAACAAAACGAAATGCATATGCAATGTGTAAGCCTCACGAAACTTAATCAGGCCTATTGACCTTGTTTCAGGGCTAACGACTACTTCGCAAGGTCTTTGTCGTATATCGTTTATCGTTCTATGCCTGCATTAATTTTTAACCCCTATGACTGATCTTTAGACAAGCAGCTAAAGCATAACTAACGTTGATTTATTTATTTAGTTTGTTTATGCTTAGTATATATCAGCCTGTACTGACACTGACTTAACACACACGATCTTCCTGCAACACAAGCATACTTTACAGGCTGTCTCACTCTCACGAGATACTCTTTAAATTAAGCTTAGTTACCTACAAAGAGAAAATGGGATATCTAGCATGTTGTGAAGCATCCTACTCATGTAACCCTGTGCATTCCTTAATGCCTACCTAATGTGATACCATACTATAATGTCTACCCACCCAAGCAATGTTAGCACTCTAAGCCTGAAAACCAATGCTTTAACCTCTAGACCTACTCTTATGTTACTTCAGTTAATGTCGCTATATCTATTATTGTTGCCTCGTCTGATTAATGACGGATTACTAATAATATAAAATTGTGCAGATTATCTATTTGCCATGTTTCACACGAAGAATTTATTTCGCCTGTGACTGCTGTTGTGGCAAAACAGGCTCGTTTGTATCGCTTTCACAACAAAAATAAAAATAAAGAATTAAAAAAAAAAAAAAGAACCCACCCCTTCCTCTTTAGACACCTTTTCCTGCTCCTTTTAAAGAAATACTATAGTGCCAGGAAAACAAAGCTGTTTTTCCTGGCACTATAATTCCCTATAGTGCCCCCCCTCCCCGACTCGACACTGATGGGGGTTAAAAGCCTATGAGTATTTAGCAGATGCTGGATGTCCTCATGCACAGGGTGAGGACGTCCAGCATCAGTTAGGCGACTTTTGGTCACCTAACCACCCGAAAGTCCCTCTAGTGGCTTTCTGGTAGTAATAATTACCTCAAGGTAATTATTGCAGTTTCTGAGAAACCGCAATAGTTATACTTGCAGGTTTAAGGGGACTGGGACACTGCACCCAGACCACTTCAATGAGCTGAAGTTGTCTGGGTGCCTATAGTGTCCCTCTAAGCACACTCTCTGACAGACACCCACACTGGCAGATACACACTGACAGTAACACACACACTCAGTGAAAAACACACAGACGTCACTGATTTGACACACACACATTCACTGACACACACTCATTCATTGACAGAGAGACACACACAAACACACTGACAGACACACACTAATAGTCACACACACACTAAATGACAAACAGACTCTCATTGATTTGACATACACTTACAAACATACACTAACAGAAGCACATACACACAGGTGCATACACTAGCAGAAGCACATACACTCATACACACACACGTAGATACGCTAACAGACGTAAATACACTCATACACATACACACACACACACTGACACAAACACACACATAGACTAACAGACATAAACTAACAGACATACACACATACATAAACTAACAGACATACACACACATACATAGACTAACAGACATACACACACATACATACACTAACAGAAACACACAGGGCCGGCCTTAGCGGTGTGCGAGCTGTGCGGCCGCACAGGGCAGCATGTAGCAGGGGGCGCCGTGCGGCCGCACAGCCGGCTGGGATTTAAAAAAAAAAAAAAACATTTTTTTTTTTCAAATTTGCAGCGGGGGCGGAGCTTACCATACGGCGAGGGCGGAGCTAAAAGCACCGGAAAACTGCTGCAGGGGAAGCAGGAAGGAGTCCCTGCTTCCCCACCAAACAGTCACCAGGAGCTGCACTGCCTCCACAATGAACTCCACAGGTAACTGATTGTCAGGTGAGTGTGCCTCTCTGCCTGTGTGTATTACTGTCTGTGTGTGTGTGTGTGTGTGTATATGACTGTCTGCCTCTGTGTGTATGACTGTCTGCCTGTGCGTGTGTGTGTATGACTGTCTGCCTGTGCGTGTGTGTGTATGACTGTCTGCCTGTGCGTGTGTGTGTATGACTGTCTGCCTGTGCATGTGTGTGTATGACTGTCTGCCTGTGCATGTGTGTGTATGACTGTCTGCCTGTGCATGTGTGTGTATGACTGTCTGCCTGTGCATGTGTGTGTATGACTGTCTGCCTCTGCATGTGTGTCTGTGTGTATGACTGTGTGTGTCTGTGTGTATTACTGTCTGCCTCTGTGTGTGTCTGTGTGTATTACTGTCTGCCTCTGTGTGTGTCTGTGTGTATTACTGTCTGTGTGTGTGTATGACTGACTGTCTGCCTGTGTGTGTCTGTGTGTGTGAGACTGTCTGCCTGTGTGTGTGTGTGTGTGTGTATATGACTGTCTGCCACTGTGTGTCTGTGTGTATCACTGTCTGCCTCTGTGTGTGTGTCTGTGTGTATGACTGCATCTGTGTGTATGACTGCCTCTGTGTGTATGGCTGCCTCTGTGTGTATGGCTGCCTCTGTGTGTATGGCTGCCTCTGTGTGTATGGCTGTCTGCCTCTGTGTGTATGGCTGTCTGCCTCTGTGTGTATGGCTGTCTGCCTCTGTGTGTATGGCTGTCTGCCTCTGTGTGTATGGCTGTCTGCCTCTGTGTGTATGGCTGTCTGCGTGTTTGTCTGTGTGTATGACTGTCTGCCTCTGTGTGTATGACTGTGTGTGTCTGTGTGTATGACTGTCTGCCTCGGTGTGTATGACTGTGTGTGTCTGTGTGTATGACTGTCTGCCGCTGTGTGTGTCTGTGTGTATGACTGTGTGTGTCTGTGTGTATTACTGTCTGCCTCTGTGTGTATCACTGTCTGTGTCTGTGTGTATGACTGACTGTCTGCCTGTGTGTGTGTGTGTGGATGTCTTCCTGTGTGTGTGTATGGCCGTCTGACTCTGTGTGTGTGTGTGTGTGTGTGTGTGTGTGTATGACTGTCTGCCTGTGTGTGTATGTCTTCCTGTGTGTGTGTATGGCCGTCTGATCGTGTGTGTGTGTCACATACAACCAATACACGCATATCACACACTGTTAATACACCCATTACAAATATCACACATAGCATACATATCACACACAGTCATCATACCTACTATCACATACACAGACAGCACAAACATTACAGCATACATGGACGACGGGGGGGGGGGGGGGGCGCTGTGAAGATTTTTCGCACAGGGCGTCTAAATGCCTAAGGCCGGCCCTGGACACACACATACACTAACAGACATACACACATACATACACATACACTAACAGACATAAACTAACAGACATACACACACATACACAGACTAACAGACATACACACACATACACTAGCAGACATACACACACACATACATACACATACACTAACAGACATACACACATACATACACTAACAGTATGACAGGGAGAGAGACGCCCGCCATGACAGAGGGAACACAGGGCATTTGGGGGCGGCATTTTTTGCCGCCCCCTGATTGCCTGCAGGGGGAACGGTGTTCCTCCTGTGAAAAAAGTGCAGGAACGCCGTTCCCACGCGTTCCTGCAGGACTCGAGCCCTGATCCCAGAACAGTTTGCAAGAAGACTGGTAAGGTTTGTAGGTAGACCGTTTTATAATGTATCGGCCGCAGGGCCGGTGCAAGGATTTTTGCCGCCCTAGGCAAAAAAAATTTTGCCGCCCCCCATATGTCCAGCCCACCATGTGACATCACAATGCCCCGCCCATATGCTCTGCCATATGGGCCAACGCCAGTCTTCACAAAGTGTCTTATCTGAAAAGACTGTGTTTACATTAAAAAGCCTACAGGCACAGGCTATAGACACCAGAACCACTACATTATGCTGTAGTGCTTCTGGTGACTATAGTATCCATTTAATGTGAGGTAAATTAGAGATTAGTGCCACTAATAATATATTGGATTGCCTACTTACCACCAGATGAGGACAAGAGGCTGATGATGGGCTCAGTCTGGCTCCACAGGTCTGGTGTAGAAGAGGCTCTCTGGAGACTGTTTTTAACAGTGCTCACAACAATTAACGAACAGGAAGCAGCTCCATTTTTTTAGGGCCCCTTACACAGCTCAAGGTCTGGGCCCCCAGGGGGCATACGCCTACAATGCTCACCCATAAATCCACCTACATGGCCCATCCATGAGTTGGGGATGTTTTATGTGTGCAATTTGTATAAGGGATGTAGTGTGTTTATAGGGGATGTAGTGTGTGTTTGCGTGTAAGGAATGCATTGTATGTTTCTGGGTGTGTGTGTGTGTGTGTGTGTGTGTGTGTAAGGGGTGCAAGGTTTGTTTCTGTGTATGTAATTGAATGCAGTGTGTGTCTGTAAGGGGTGCATTAATTATGTTAGAGAACGTACGGGATGAATTGTGTGTTTCGGGTGTGACTGTGTGTGAGTAGGAATGCATTGTATGTTTCTGTGTGTGTGTGTGGGGGATGCATTGTGTATGTGTGTAGTGTAAAAGAGAGGGTTTGTGGGGTAGGATAGGGACTGAGATGGGAACAGCTTTCTTTTTTTAAAAAAAAATTCATAGTGCTCTCCCCTCAATTATTGATTTCCCCTTCCCTTCTGTCCCTCCGTGTTCTCCCCTTCTGTCACTTAGTGCTCTCCCTTGGCCCCCTGTCCCTCTGCAGTCCCCCTTAGTGGTCCTCCCTCTCCCAAACCCCTTAGTAGACCTTCCCCTACTCCCCCCACCCCCTTAGTAGTCCTCCCTCCTTACCCCCCTTTGGTGGTCCTTCCCCCCTTTAGTGGTCCTTATCCCCCCTCCCCTAGTGGTCCTTATCCCCCCTCCCCTAGTGGTCCTTATCCCCCCCAACCTCCCATAGTGGTCCTTATCCCCCCCAACCTCCCATAGTGGTCCTTATCCCCCCCCTCCCCTAGTGGTCCTTATTCCCCCCCTCCCCTAGTGGTCCTTATACCCCCCCTCCCCTAGTGGTCCTTATACCCCCCCCCCCCCTAGTGGTCCTTATACCCCCCTCCTTAGTGGTCCTTATACCCCCCTCCTCCCTTAGTGGTCCTTATACCCCCCTCCTCCCTTAGTGGTCCTTATACCCCCCTCCTCCCTTAGTGGTCCTTATACCCCCCTCCTCCCTTAGTGGTCCTTATACCCCCCTCCCTTAGTGGTCCTTATACCCCCCCTCCCTTAGTGGTCCTTATACCCCCCCCTCCCTTAGTGGTCCTTATACCCCCCCCTCCCTTAGTGGTCCTTATACCCCCCCCTCCCTTAGTGGTCCTTATACCCCCCCTCCCTTAGTGGTCCTTATACCCCCCTTAGTGGTCCTTATACCTCCCCCTCCCTTAGTGGTCCTTATACCCCCCTCCCTTAGTGGTCCTTATACCCCCTTAGTGGTCCTTATACCCCCCTCCCTTAGTGGTCCTTATACCCCCCCTCCCTTAGTGGTCCTTATACCCCCCCCTCCCTTAGTGGTCCTTATACCCCCTCCCTTTAGTGGTCCTTATACCACCCCCCCCTTTAGTGGTCCTTATACCACCCCCCCCCTTTAGTGGTCCTTATACCACCCCCCCTTTAGTGGTCCTTATACCCCCCCTCCTCCCTTAGTGGTCCTTATACCCCCCCTCCTCCCTTAGTGGTCCTTATACCCCCCCTCTCCCTTAGTGGTCCTTATACCCCCCCTCTCCCTTAGTGGTCCTTATACCCCCCCTCTCCCTTAGTGGTCCTTATACCCCCCTCTCCCTTAGTGGTCCTTAACCCCCCTCCCCCCCTTAGTGGTCCTTAACCCCCCTCCCCCCCTTAGTGGTCCTTAACCCCCCTCCCCCCCTTAGTGGTCCTTAACCCCCCCTCTCCCTTAGTGGTCCTTAACCCCCCCCTCTCCCTTAGTGGTCCTTAACCCCCCTCCCCCCTTAGTGGTCCTTAACCCCCCCCCCCCTTAGTGGTCCTTAACCCCCCCCCCCCCTTAGTGGTCCTTAACCCCCCCCCCCTTAGTGGTCCTTAACCCCCCCCCCCTTAGTGGTCCTTAACCCCCCCCCCCCTTAGTGGTCCTTAACCCCCCCCTCCCCCCACCCTTAGTGGTCCTTACCCTCTGCGCTTCCCTCCTGCCGGTCATAAACCCGGCCGCCCTCCATGCAGTGCTGCGCCGCCTGGGGCTTGCTAAAGCGCTCAGGCGGCGCAGCATGAGGAGGCGCAGCGGGGACAGGGATCCGGCGCCCCCTGGTAAGTTGCACTTTGAACTGACTCCTATAGGATACAGGAAGCCAATGTAAGGACTGGCAGAGGGTGAGGTGTGAGAGGACCGACTAGAGAGGAAAATCAGTCTGGCGGCAGCATTCATTACAGACTGTAGCGGGGCAATACGGCTTTTGGGAAGACCAATTAGGAGAGAGTTACAATAGTCCATGCGAGAGATTACTAGAGCACGGACAAGCTTGTTAGTAGCATCTTCTGTAAGAAAGGAGTGGAAGCGGGCGATGTTTTTGAGGTGGAATTGGCATGATTTGACAGACCGGATGTGAGGCTCAAAGGTGAGGCCAGAATCAAAAGTAACACCAAGACAACGTGCTTGTAAGGATGGGCTGATGGGTACCACCAATCTGAAGGGAAAGCGAAAGAGGAGGATCAGTATTAGGAGGAGGAAAGACAAGGAGCTCAGTTTTAGAGAGATTGAGTTTCAGAAAGCGGGAGGACATCCAGTCAGAGATGGAAGAAAGGCAAGCAGTGACACGTTGCAGGACGGTATGGGAGAGGTCTGGGGGGAGATATATCTGGGTGTCATCAGCGTACAGGTGGTAGTGGAATCCAAAAGAGCTTGCCAAGAGAGGCAGTATAAAGAGAAAATAGAAGGGGACCAAGGACAGAGCCTTGGGGGACTCCAACCGAGACAGGACGAGGGGAGAAGGTATCATTAGAAAAGGAGTGTTGCAAGTTACACTTTTTTATTTTTATATATAAATAGTTCGTTTCTCCCATTGTAGAAAAGTTCTGATTCCTTCACCATCTCTCTATTATAAAATGAAAGTCAGTCTGAATATCCTCGTTCAGGGCTGATGGATTCTAGCTCTGTATAATATGATAAAGCCAGTTCAACCTGTTTTTCCACTGTCTCAGACTTTTTCTGAGAAGAACCTAACACCAGTAATAAAGGGTTTCTATTGTATTGCATGTAATTACCAACAAAGTGACAATTCTCCTTTAAGGCCATTCAGAAATGTTTTAGGATAATCCAATAAATTAACAATTCCAAGTAATTAGTCTATTGTAAAATTATCAGCATAAAGGTTCAAATGTCAAAACAAAATCAGAATCGTCAAACAACAAGCCAAAGGTCAACAAATAAAGAAATCAGAATAGTCAAATCACAAGCCAAAGGCCAATATAATATAATACAAGCTTAGCATAAAAGCACAGGCTCACCCAATTCCGTACAGTATAACCGATTATACCCCTCACTAGTTAGATTTCACAGGAATTACCCCTGGTATTATTCACAGTAAGTCTTAAAACCAAAACAAACAAGTGAATAAGGTGCAGTGAAATATATAGAAACATTTATTTCTTTTTTTACATCAGAAATTGGTATTTAATTTGTGTTTTCTTAGTCTTTAAGAATGTTGATGTCAAATACCAAATCATTTTTTCCCCTAATTCCATGATATCTTTAAGTATTGTGCAGTATTCAATAACATTATACCATTCCTGGGGAGTTTTATTTTAACTGAAATAAACTTGATATCTTGTGAAATTCCCCAACATCCATTCCATATGCGTGTGATTACTATATTTAATTACGCAAAAGACATGGCATCAATCTGTATCATTTATAAAACCAAACAGATAAACCAATTACACTATAGGACACTGTCGGTGGGGCATATATTATATATATATATATTATTTTTTTATTTTAATTACATTTATTTAAAGGGGGAGAACCTTCTAGGTCACCACTGTGAAATCACCATTCGCCCTGGGATTCCATATGATACAGCTCAAGATCACCAACGTTAGTAGATACCACTTTTTCCACCAGACTTTGTTAATGCACCTGAGTTTGGATCTCAGTCCAACAGGGATTATAGATGCATTCCAGTGCCTAGCAATTCATATCTTTACTGCCATTAGAATTTGTATCGCCAGCATATGAAAAAAAAATTATTATTGTTAGGTAGGTCTGGATTCGAAAAGTAGAGCCCATAATTTTACCAATAACTCGTTCTAGTTTAATTTTTAAAGGCAGGAGCTTTATACATTCTCATCATATGTGTTTATGTGTACCAGGGTTTAAATTACATCACCAATAAATATTTTGAGTGTTCTTTTGAAATGTAAATACTTTTGCAGGAACCATATACCATCGGTGTAGAATCTTAATGTAATTTTCAGAGATGATAGTGTTCTGAATTGTTTTTTTGGTTAGGCTGAATGCTTTTGCCCATTCTTCATCTGAGAATTCTATTTCATTTTCCTGTTCCCGTTTCATGATACTATTTAGTTTCTTTTTAGGTTTATGTTCATAGAGTATCTTGTTTATTTTTGAGATTAAAGGATCACTATAGTGTCAGGAAAACAAAGCGGTTTTCCTGACACTATAATGCCCTGAGGGTGCCCCCACCCTCAGGGTCAACCTCCTGTGGCGCTGAAGGGGTTAACCCCTTCAGGGCTGAACCCCTTCAGCAGCTTACCTTATTCCAGCGCTGGGCTCCCTCGGCGCTGGTGACCTCTCCTCCCCCGCCGACGTCAGCTCCCTCTGCCAACATCAGCGGAGCCAAATGCACATGCGCGGCGCAAGTGTCGCACGCGCATTTAAGCTGTCAATAAGAAAGCATTTTTCAATGCTTTCCTATGGACGCTCTGCGTGATGGAGGCAAAATTCCCATCCAGCGTCGCAAATGCGCCTCTTGTGGCTGTCCGGAAGACAGCCACTAGAGGCTGGATTAACCCCAAATGTAAACATAGCAGTTTCTTTGAAACTGTTATGTTTACATGTGAAGGGTTAAAACCTGAGGAGCATTGCACCCACACCACTTCATTGAGCTGAAGTGGTCTGGGTGACTATAGTCTCCCTGTAAGTTGTTGTTCCCCTCTATCGAGAATATTTTATCAAAAAGGTCTAGAGCTATTGTTTTGTTTCTCATGATGTTTTTTATTTTAGGTAGGTTTAAAAGGGTATTTCTTTCCTGCATTTCTCGAAATGATTTTAGATTATTAATTTTTTTAAATCCCCTAAAGGTTTAAATCCTGCCTCTTTCCATTTGCCTAGACTTATATCTAAACAATACCCCGTCAGTACGTCTATAGGTGCCGAGACTGAGATATTGTTACTGTATTTTTAGATAGTTCATAGACCTAAATAGGTCTATAAGAATTTTATTTTGGACCTTCAGCTTTCTAAAGGCTGTAGTATCTAGCCAGATTATCCAGGAAGGCTCTAAATGTTCCAAAGCCTGATTTTCGATTTCTATCCATACTGTTTGATCTGGATTTTTAAAATTTGAAGCTAGAAGATGCATGATCAGAATTGCATCGTGTTTCATGAATACACCTGGAAATGAGACTCCACCTTCATTTTGATTACGACAAAGAATTTTATAAGAAGTTCTTGTTTTTTATTTACCCCATACGAATTTCAGGAACATTTCATGAACCTTGCTCAGGATCTTTTTGGGTATCCTCAGTGGAATAGAGCACATTACATTATTATTATTATTTTATTATTTATATAGCGCCATAAGATTCTGTAGCGCTGTACAAAGGGTGGACTAACAGACATTTAATTGTAACCAGACAACTCGACGTACAGGAACAGAGAGGTGGAGAGCCCTACTCAATGAGCTTACATTTTAGAGGGAGTGGGGTATAGTGACACAGAGGGTAAAAGTAGGGGTACGAAGTAAGATGTTAGAAAAGTATTCGCTGAGGGCTTAATAGGTCATTTTTGTCAGTTGCAGGAGAGGAGTCATGGAGGGTGGGGGATAAAAACCTGCTAACAGTTTAATTGATATGCTTTCTTGAAGAAGTGAGTTTTCAATGTTTTTTTGAATGAGTGGAGACTGGGTGAAATTCTTACGGAGAAGGGAAGGGAGTTCCACAGAAGACGTGCAGCCCTGGAGAAATCTTGGAGGCGAGCGTTAGAGGTGGGAGTACGGACAGAGGATATACGTAGGTCTTTGGCAGAGCGTAGGGGCCTCGACGGGACATACTTGTGTATTAGGGAGGATAGGTAGGTTGGAGCAGCATTATGTAGGGACTTATAAGCAAGGACCAGAAATTTAAATTGAGCCCTATATATCTAACTGGAAGCCAATGCAGGGACTGAGAGCGGGGGGCGTGGGAGGTGCGAGCGGACAGGAAAGTGAGCCTCGCCGCCTCATTCATTATAGATTGCAACGGTGCAATCTGGGAACACGTAAGACCACTGAGAAGGGGATTGCAGTAGTACAGGCGAGAGAGAACAATAGCATGGACCAGCACCTTAGCCGCTTCCTCATATTCCGCATATGCATCCGCATGTTCGAGTTTAGGTATAATATAATCTTTTATTATATTAATTCGACCCAACCATTAAATATATAATGGCTTCCATTTGGATAATGTTTTTTTTAATTTCTTGAAGAAGAGAGGGGTAGTTTTTCTGAATAATTGTATTCCAATTAAATCACAATCTGATTCCCAGTTAATCCAAAGACTCAGCAGTCCAATTGACTTTATATTTCTCTTTTAGAATATTTAACTCTAAATCTGTTGCACTGTAATATATGGCATAAAATTTAGTCACGTTAATTCTATAGTTTTGTATGATACTGATGTAGAATTATTAAAAAATCTTATTGTATTTATATTGAATTGCTGCTCTAACTCTGTATTAACCTGATACTGTGACAAATCCTCCATTTTGTCCTCATAACCTGACTTCTTCATATGAAAACTACATTACATGACAGTATTTCTCAGCACATCTAATACAATAGACAAGGACTGTATTCTCCATAAGGATATGACTAACCCAGGAACTGTTGAATTTCCCCTAACTCGCAACATAGTATAATTTAAAGGCCATGAGAACACAGTAGTAATGAAATGTTCTATTCATAAGAGACCTTGCACCTAACCACGAGATTTGACATCACCGACCGAGTAAAATGACGCTCAAGACCCCTTGTCCCCCACCCGTGTCCGAAAAAGTACCACCTCTTGGTGGGTGGACACGGAACTAACCACTTAGCTTTTGATCCAATTAATTATATTGATAGGTGGACACTAACCCAGACACTTAACAATTAATCCAATTAATGATGTTTATTCACTGATATCTTGATAATCAATGATGACGAAATTGTCTCTTAAAAGGGCCTGCGCGCCCGCTGATTCTGCACTTGCCAATAAATTTCCTCGAAGTTATTTTAACCTGAACTCCGTGTGTCAGACTGAATTACTTCAGCGTATATACGCAATTCAATTCTCTTTAATTTGGACAGGAACAGATAGACACTTAAACATTTTGGTTTACCGAAAAAGTACCATAACAACTTTGGCGCCCGAACAGGGACTCCGGGCTATGTCTGGCCGGTGAGCCGTCCTAAGGAAGACAAGGGTGGACGGAGGAATCCAGGGGGAAGGAAGGGAGACTGATCACCTCCAAGTACACGGTAGAGACTTCTGCAGAGCCACCGGTATGTTCCGGCCCCTTTGATTGACCCGTCCACGTGTCTGTGACTGCTTCCCGGGAGGACATCAAAGACAGGTAATATCTTGCCCGGAGTCTTATTACCCATTTGTTACCTGCATTTAGTCTATCTGTTGCCTGGGTGTGTCTAGTTTGGTTGCCCGGGCTGAATGTTTATTTGTTTCCCCTTTTTGGGATAAAGGGGGGGGGTGGACCAGTGGTAGTTTGCTTGAGGGTCCTGTGTTTGTCTGTTTTCCCCTTTTTGGGATAAAGGGGGGGGTGGACCCGGGGGATTTGCCTGGAGTCCTGTTGCCTGTTTTACTCCTTTTAGGAGCCACGTGTTTGTGGCTGTAGGGAAAAAGGGGGGTTGACCTGTGGATGTGTTCCTGGGGGTCTTCTTTGCCTGTTTACTTCTTTTAGGAGCCTCGTGGCTGTGGCTGTAAGGAAAAAGAAGTTTGTGGAATTGTGGGATCTGTGTAGAATCATAGTTTCCTGTGATCCAATTTTGTGTCACTTTGATAGCCTAGCTAGCTTCACTGTGCGCTTTCGGACCATCCAGCTCTAGTTGAGTTGGGGACGTCCTGACCCGGACCCTTCGGCTCTAGTTGAGTTGAAGGTCCACTGATTATTTTAACTGTGGTAGGAGACTTAGCCTTGTGGCAGGGGACTCAGTTTCCTGGGGGGATTCAGGCAGGCATTGCTTGTTTTCCGCATCACGTGGTAGTGAGACTTATAGAGTGGGTTTTATAAGGGCACTACGGGAGTGAGGGTGGCGTGGCCACTTTAAGTGGACTGCTGTAACGAGGGAGGCTAGAAAGGATTTCGGACCGGTGTTAGCTGTTATCCTTGGCCGCTGGTAGTGAGACTTGAGGAAGTCATTCTCCGAGCGGGGACACTACGAGGTTGAGAAAGGTGACTTTGGAGTAAGCACATGTAGAAGGAAAGGGATTACTGTTGATTTCATTTGAACTGTGATGCATGCACTGTATTTCAACTGTACTGTTGTCTTGTTTGTTTAATGTGGAGTCATTTAAACTCCTGTATCTGTCTCTAAGGATTTTTTCTTCCCTTACTCTTTACCTTTTCTACACTTCCTGTACTATTATACTATCCACTCCCATTCCTCTTAATAGAGAAGTGATTGGTCACACACTTCTCACCTCGCTCCAATCCGTGTCTACCACCCCGGGTAGGCGGATTCAGTGACTAGTCTACGTTTTGGGAAGACGCACTTGAGAAAGACCCACGATTCTCAGGTGGCAGTCGAGCATTGTAGACGTTCCGGTTCAATTTTCCTTATCTTTCCCTATATCTGGGACGCTGGTGTAGGGGAGAAGGGATCATGGGGCAGGATTTAAGTAAGCCCAGTAAGGGCTGGTTAGCATGTGATTTAGTTGATGACAGAGAGGGTGAGGAGATGGTTAAAGGTGTTGAAAAGATTGCAAAAGTTTGTAAAATAGCTGTGCCGACATGTGGTAGATTACAACCAGAAAGTTGGCGTAGATTGTTGATGGAAAAGAAAGGCAAGCTTGCAAATTATGATTTATTAAAAACAGCTGAAGCATGGTACAGAGTAGCAAAGGCTATTCAGCAAGAAGGTTGGGTTGAAGAAGAAATAATTCACAAGGGTGTGAAAATGTTTGTGTATCATAATAATTGTGTGGCTGGGGCTCTTCCTCAGCCAGCGCCCCAAAATGGCGCCCGGGGGATGTCTATCCCAAAGATCCAGTCAGTAATGGGAGATTGCCAGCTGATTAATCCTCCCAATCCCCATCCCGTCACCTCTCCCGTTTGCCCGGTCCTAAATTCTGATGGATCCTACTTTTCCCCTTCTCCCTCCCTAACATTCCCATCATCCTCATCCATCCCCAAGCCACCTTCTGAGTCTAATGCTAACATCTCATCTGCCATTCCTTCCTCACACTTTGTCTCCGTAGATAATCCTACCCTCCCATCTGCATCTGCCCAGTTCACTAACCCCTCCTCTCCTGCCACTGTCAATCTTGCTGATCCCACTCCGGCTCCTCCTCCTTCAGGCACCTTTACTGACTCTTCCCCACCCTCTCCCTCGCCCGCCCCGACCACAGCCCAGTTTCCCACCCCCTCTGCTAATCCCTCCCCAACCTCACTGCCCACTCCAGGTTCCGCCCCAACTCCCACCCAAATGGCCTGGCCATACCCCTTCCCATACCCCTATCCTCACTGGCCATACCCCTTTCCCCAAGTCACTCCCCAGGTTCCGGTCATGCCCAGTCCGGTTCAGTCTGCCCCGGATGTGCCCACATCCAACATGGCCGCCACGTCTTCCCTTAACCCCAATGCAACTTCCTTCCCCGCCTCCAATATGGCGGCCCCCAGCCATTCAGCACCCCTGATGCCGGTGCTTCCCGGTGATTACCGGTCCCAAGGTTATGACCCAATGGCAACTCCCGCCTCCGGAGCTCCCTCCTATCCCCCGGCCCTGTCTCCTCAGGTGTTCCCCTCACGCAGAAGGTCCCAGATAATAGAGCTAGATGAGGAAGAGGATGACAGGCTGTCCCAGGGTTCAATGGAGGCTGCGAGAGCCCACCGTTCTATTGAAGATCCCTTCGGCCATCAGGGTCGGGGAGAACAGGCCCCTCCTAAATATGTCGCTTTTAACCCCACACAAGCTAGTGCTTTAATGAAATCTCTCCCTGACCCAGAGAAACAGCCTATGCCTTTTTACCGAGGGATAGTTCAGATACAAAAGACTTATTCCGCCGCCTGGCGTGACCTACTGAGCATTTGTGCTATTAAAGCAGGGGATGCATATTGGCCCAGCATGGCCCGCCACCTCAGTACAGATCTGCTTACAAGTGATGTTGATTATCCCTCCGGAGTAACCTTTTGCAATCAATTGAGAGATTGGGCTAAGGATAAACTTGCAGATCAAGCTGCTGGCCTTACTGATGTTGTGCAAGACAAAGGAGAATCAGTGGAAAGGTTTCATGCAAGATTATATCAAATGTTTACAGATTTGGGATTTGATCTCACTGACAAAATTCATTCACAAATGCTATCAGGTGCGTTTGTCCAAGGTGTTAAAGATTCCATACGCAAGGGAATCATTGCTGCACGCCCTGAATACAAGGTTGTTCCCCTAGATACGTTACTCCTAGTTGCTAGAGGTTTGGAATCTGCCCAAACCCCCAGAAGACCCAATTCAGCTCCTCTCATGGTGGCCCGTGCCACCCCCATCACCCCTGGCACCAAGGGTGTCAAGTTAGAGGACGTAACATGTTTTAATTGTGGGGCTAAGGGACACTACAGAAGTGACTGTCCAGAACCCAAAAGGGAACCGGGGGAGCCCAAAAAGTTTCCTACAGGGGAGCCCAAAAAGTTTCCCAAGCCTGCCCCGGCCCCTAAGACCATGAAAACGGTTCCAATTGTTGAGGAACCAGATGATGATTAGGAAATTGGCAAACCTGTGTCATTAACCCCTGTCATGGCAGTGTTTACAGGGGATAAGGGGGGGGGGCCACTTGCCACAGTGACTTTACCCATTGAAGGCCAACCTACCACATTTCTTATCGACACAGGCGCAGCCCGAAGTGTTCTCAGAGAACAAGACCTGCCAGACCCATCTTTCTTGTCAAGTATTGATGTCTCCTGTGTTGGAGTGGATGGCCAACCGAGACACAGTCCTCTAACAACCCCTCTGCGGGTTGGCACAAGCTTACTTGCTCGTTTTGTAGTTTCCTCCACATGCCCAATTAACCTGTTAGGCGCTGATGTCCTTTCACGCCTGCAGGCGTCTATAACCTTCACTCCAGATGGACAGGTAGAAATGTCTACACCTCTATCTGTTTCTGACACTTCAGCCCTGTGCTCCTTACCTTTGATGCTGCAATTAGATATATCCAATGAGCAAGCAGCAGAACCTAGGTCCAATTTCCCAGATGAGTTAAAAACTCAGGTGCCTGCTAAGTTATGGTCCTCAGGCCCAGAGGATATAGGTCATCTAAATGTCCCACCTGTGGTGGTTAAGCTTATCCCAGGAGCTAAGTTACCAAGGAAACCACAATATCCTCTAAAACCAGCACAGGCTGCAGCCATTTCTATTCACATCAAAGCGCTCCTGGAAAAGGGTGCTTTAGTGGAGTGTAAATCAGAATGTAATACTCCATTATTTCCTGTGAAGAAGAAGACTCTAAAAGGTGAGCCAGTAAAGTACAGGATGGTTCAGGATCTCCGTGCGGTCAATGAAGCCACTGTCCTGGACACCCCTCTTGTACCAAACCCCCATACCCTGCTCTCTGGCGTCCCACCTTCTGCAAAGTATTTCACAGTCATTGATCTAGCTAATGCCTTTTTCAGTGTTCCACTAGATCCATCCTGTCAATACCTGTTCGCTTTCACCCATGAAATGCAACAATATACATGGACTGTCATGCCCCAAGGGGCACAAAATTCTCCAAGTCAATTTGCCAAAGCCATGTGTACTATTCTTGACCCATGGCAAGCTGAACACCCAGAAGTTGTTTTACTCCAGTATGTGGATGATTTGTTGCTCTGTGGAGATGATATACCCACTACTGAAAAATGTTCAATTAGTCTGCTTTGCTATTTGGCAGAACAAGGATGTAAAGCTTCGCTTCTCAAGCTGCAATTCTGTCAACCCTCTGTGATTTTCCTTGGACATTGCCTATCTCAAGGTACCAGACATCTCACTCGGGACCGAGTCAGAACAATTCTGGACATTCAACCCCCAAGGACTTCAAAATCTCTTCATGCCTTCTTAGGCCTCATTTCCTACTGCAGAGCATGGATCCCAGAGGCCTCTCTGCTTATGCAACCTCTCTACGATGCACTCAAGTCAGATCCATTCGGCCTGACCAACGAAGCTCTGGACAATTTCAAATCTCTTAAACGTGCCATTGTCTCTGCTCCTGCCTTGGGCCTACCAGACTATACCAAGCCTTTCAAATTATTTGTCTCTGAAAGACTAGGTCATGCTACAGGAGTTCTTACCCAAACTAATGACTTAAAAGGCCGCCAGAGGCCTATTGGATACTTTTCATGCCAACTGGACATTGTGGCTAGAGGGACCCCTTCCTGCCTTAGGGCTGTTTTTGCTGCAAGAGAACTTATTGAAAGAACTTCAGACCTGGTCCTTGGCCACCCGTTGGTTGTTTTGGCCCCTCATGACATCTCTGCCATTATCAACCAAGTCCAGCTCAAGCACGTGTCTCCCGCTAGACACCTACGTCTGCAATGTCATCTTCTTCTGCCTGACAACATTTCTATACAAAGGTGTCAAGTTCTTAACCCATCCACTCTTCTTCCACTCCCTGAGGGGGGTATCTACTATGGGTTTGTCACAGATGAAACCTACATTTACCTTCTCTGTGGATGTATCAAGAAAATGCATCCACATTTAACTTTTCACGAGGACAAGACACCTCTCTGTGAAGGTCCAGATTACGCCTTCTGTACCATGTGGTACAAGCCAGACATTACTCCTGAACCTTGCTATGAAGATGAGCTCTACCACTGGTTTGAAGTAAAGCTCACTGCCCAAGATTTCTATTGTGACTCGGAAGGCAACAGCATGGTCCTGATCCAACTGCCCCCAGAACTCAATTACCTATACCATCATTGGGATACTGCTATTCCACATATTCCTGTTACCAAGTTAAAGACAAGATCATGGAATGACCTTGGGCCCATGGCAAAATTATGGGCCACCATGGATGAATCACAACTACAGGAAAATGGCATTGCCAAATACCCAGCAACTGACCTTCTTGAAGCATGGCCACGACATTTCCTGGAAAAAGAATTTAAAGACCTAGTTATAACAAATGACTATGACCCAGAAACTCCTCATGACTGTTTCGAACAGATGAAAATGGAAACAGTACACTTACCAACTGTGCATGAGAATCCATTACCGGATCCGGATTTTACTCTGTTTGTGGATGGTTCAAGGTATGCTGATGAAGAAGGAAAATACCATACAGGATATGCCGTAACCACAACAGGGGAAGTTCTCAAGTCATCACCTCTACCGCCAGCAATGTCTGCGCAAGAAGCTGAATTGCAAGCCCTGACTTCAGCATGCAAGATTTCCAAGGGAAAGCGTGCCAACATCTATACAGATTCAAGATATGCTCTGGGTGTGGCACATGACTTCGGCCTCATTTGGAAGACAAGAGGATTTCTTACCACTGCCGGTACACCAGTCAAACACAGCTCTGCAATCAAGGAACTAATGGATGCCCTCCTACTCCCTGAAGAAGTGGCCGTTTTGAAAGTAAAGGCACATGGGAAATTGGATTCAGATGAAGCAAAGGGCAACCATTTGGCCGATCAGGCTGCTAAGCAAGCAGCCAGAGATTTGCAGGAAGTGGATGAAGAAGTGTCCGGTCAAGAAGAAGAAGTTCCTATCTTTACCTTACAAACTCTTCCTACTGACCTAAGAATTCTACGAGAACAACAAGCTATAATTACCCCTGAAGAAATCCAGAAATGGAAGAAGAAAGGAGCTGTCCTAAAGGACGGAATTTACTACAACAATTCTAAATTTTGCCTTCCAAGAAACTTATACCCAGCAGTTGTCCAATGGGCCCATGGGCCTGCACATCTGTCAAAAGACCTAATGGCCGCCCTCATTCAAAAATATTATGAAGCACCTGGAATCACAACCCTGATCAACAGCTTCTGCAGGGCCTGTGTCATTTGTGCAAAATGTAATCCAGGAAGACCAATCAAGGTGCCTGCAAAGCACCTAGCAAAACCCATGTACCCATTCCAGAGAATTCAAATTGATCATATCCAAATGCCCAAGAGTGGGTCTCATGAATATGCACTAGTAATGGTGGATATGTTCTCAGGCTGGCCAGAAGCCTACCCTGTAGCCAATATCACTGCAAAAACAACCGCAAGACGCCTACTTACAGACATTGTATGTAGATTTGGACTTCCAGAAGTCATTGAAAGTGATCAAGGCCCAGCCTTTACAGCAACAGTGACTAAAGAAATTTGGACTGCTCTGGGAGTGACCCTAGCCTTCCACACCCCTTACCACCCACAAAGTAGTGGTAAAGTAGAGCGCATGAATGGCACTCTAAAAGCCAGAATGTTAAAAATATCACAAGAAACAAAAATGCCCTGGCCAGAAAGTCTGTCAATAGCTTTGTTCAGCGTTAGGCACACACCTAGAGGGAAACACTCGTTATCCCCATATGAAATTCTATTTGGGACAGCACCCAGGCTAGGTTGTTATTATCCACAGCAGTTACAGCTTCAATCAGATGTTTTAGTAGACTATGTAACTGAACTTGCAAGTGCCTTGAACAAAATACATGCCCAAGTTTTCTCTTCAATTCCAGATCCTGATCTGAACACAGGTACCCATAACCTGCTTCCCGGAGATTGGGTTCTGGTTAAGAAGTTCGTGCGGAAAAGCACCCTGGAACCAAGATTTGACGGGCCATTCCAAGTTCTCCTGATCACCGCAACTTCCGTCAAATTGGCCGGCAGGCCACATTGGATCCACGCTTCCCACTGCAAGAAGTCTCCTGCCCCAGAGGAAGCAGATACCGCACAACCATGTACCTCTGGTACATTGTCTCCTTAATTAGTTTAATTAAGGCCCAGCAAGTAGCCATCACTAAAGATGCTAGTGGGTACACCTTCTGGTATAATTCATCATGTACCCGTGTGGCTACCTATACCTTTGATTATTGTGACATCGTAGAATGCCCATTCACTACAACACAAATCCAGAATATCTATAGAGATATCCCTCATGTAAAAGATCCATATGTTTGTGTAGTTGACAAACAATGGGGGCATAATTGTGGCCATTGGGGGGCGGCGGGATGGAATGCCGGACCTTCCTGGGGCTACAAGCCAAAAAGTGCCTTATCTAAAGTAGATGATCATGGTAGGTCCCTCCTTCAAAGAATGACTCTGAGAAAGCCTGGAGGAGGCACACCAATGAAATTAATTCTTAATGTTGAGCATCCAAGCCCAACAGATGCAGACCAGTATGTATTGGGAATGTACTGGAAAAAGGGTTCCTATACTAAATTAGGGCATTTCTACCTTAAAGATATGTGTAATTCCCCTGAGTGGCAAGGAGCTACTCATATGGTCACAAACCCATTAAAACCACACATCCAGTCCTTTAAGGACATGATGGCCATTGCTAACCCCACCTTTGAAGATACTATGGCCGCTGAAACAGGTTTTAATGATGTTAACCTATGGTTAGAATGGATGAAATATAATGCCAACAAACATAACCGAACCGCATGCTATGTGTGTGGTGGTGCCCGGCCTCATCTGGGCACTGTACCTTTAACCCTGCCAGTAGATGAAGAAAATTGCATTTTAAGTCTTTTTGCCTACCAATATAATTTCAACAGGTCTCAATGTCAAGCATGGACAGCGGAGTATCCTCTTATAGCCAAAAATGTAAGACCTCCTCATGGTGTTACCGTATATAAAGGTAATTACACTTGCTATGTCAAACATGATGGGATTGGTAAATTTGTGGGTAACTTTCCCGCAGGTTATTGTACTACATATAGAACTGTTCCTGTACGTTTGCTGCAGCAGCACACTAGGTCACTGGGAGATATTTACTGGTTGTGTGGGGATTTACAGTTAAGATCCAGAATGGACACAGAGTGGTGGGGGGAGTGTACATTGGCCAAGGCCATTATGCCTATACACATTATTTCTGACACACACACCAACACCCATGAGTCCAGCCACACTAAGGCCAAGCGTGAAGCCCCAGTAAAAGGAAGTTTTGACCCTCACATTTACATTGATGCCATTGGGGTGCCTAGGGGGGTACCCAATGAATTTAAAGCAAGAGATGAAGTTGCTGCAGGATTTGAATCAATTTTTACCATAGTTACTGCAAACAAGAACTTGAATTGGATAAACTACATTTATTACAATCAACAGCGTTTCGTTAATTACACCAGAGATGCCCTCCAGGGATTAGCCGAACAATTGCAGGCAACATCCCAAATGGCCTTCCAAAATAGAATAGCCCTGGATATGATCCTAGCCGAAAAAGGAGGGGTATGTAAAATTTTGCCCGACACCATGACATGTTGTACCTACATCCCAGAAAACACAGGTCCTAATGGTAAAGTTACATTAGCCATAGCAAAATTAAATGACCTCTCAGAAGAATTAAAAAGGAATTCCGGGATAAAAGATCCCTGGGACAGATGGTTTGGTTGGATGACGGGTTGGAAAAAGGCTTTAATGCATATTGGTATGGCAATACTAATTTCTTTTTTTATCTTTGCTCTTCTCTTTTGTTGTGTCTTCCCCTGCCTGAGGAAAGCTCTCACGAAGACTATTGACCAAGCGGCACCCACTTTCACACTACTTGATGTTGATGACCAAGATTTCCAGGATCTCAACTCACCCTGTTTGCCGCTGCAATCCATCCCTTTTGATGATAAAGTGCGAGAGTTCTAGGAAGGGACCACCTTAGGGACAGCATCTGTCAGTGAATGGTAAAGGCCCCATGTGGAGAAGTGGTGGGTTAGCTGCCATGGGATACCCTTGGGTGTGAAGTGTTCGAGAGCCATACTGACAGATGAGCTAGCCTAGTAGGGTCAGAAAATAGGGACAGACTTGCACTTTGCATTAACACCTAGCTAGCGGCCACGGGGTTTCTGTGCCTTTGGGCTAACACGTCTTCTGGTATTAACAAATAAAGTTTTTATCTCTTAGAATCTAACATTTCATAGGGGGGACTGATGTAGAATTATTAAAAAATCTTATTGTATTTATATTGAATTGCTGCTCTAACTCTGTATTAACCTGATACTGTGACAAATCCTCCATTTTGTCCTCATAACCTGACTTCTTCATATGAAAACTACATTACATGACAGTATTTCTCAGCACATCTAATACAATAGACAAGGACTGTATTCTCCATAAGGATATGACTAACCCAGGAACTGTTGAATTTCCCCTAACTCGCAACATAGTATAATTTAAAGGCCATGAGAACACAGTAGTAATGAAATGTTCTATTCATAAGAGACCTTGCACCTAACCACGAGATTTGACATCACCGACCGAGTAAAATGACGCTCAAGACCCCTTGTCCCCCACCCGTGTCCGAAAAAGTACCACCTCTTGGTGGGTGGACACGGAACTAACCACTTAGCTTTTGATCCAATTAATTATATTGATAGGTGGACACTAACCCAGACACTTAACAATTAATCCAATTAATGATGTTTATTCACTGATATCTTGATAATCAATGATGACGAAATTGTCTCTTAAAAGGGCCTGCGCGCCCGCTGATTCTGCACTTGCCAATAAATTTCCTCGAAGTTATTTTAACCTGAACTCCGTGTGTCAGACTGAATTACTTCAGCGTATATACGCAATTCAATTCTCTTTAATTTGGACAGGAACAGATAGACACTTAAACATTTTGGTTTACCGAAAAAGTACCATAACAATACTAAAATCGTTTCTACACTAAAGTGTTACCGGAATTGATAGCACTAGGCTGGCAAGAGTGAGAATTACGTCATACAGAGTGAAATTTTGTATTGATGATTATTTTTAATTCCCATTATCTCTTTTGATTGTCTAATCATTGTGGCTAGGGGTTCAATAGTAAGGATGTAGAGCATGGGAGTGTCAGGATCGGGACAGGGATCCAACACGCAGAGTACAAACAGTAGCCAGATACGTATACCGGACCTTAGAATGGCCGGACTAACGTAAGTAGTACAGTATAGAATGGTCAAAGACAAGCCGAGGTCGAGGGTAACAGAAGACAGGTAAGCGAGAGACAAGCCGAATCAAGGGTAACAGAGATAAGCAGAGTAAGGTAAACAAGCCGGGTCAAAACCAAAAGGGATAATAGAATACACAAGCACTGAGTGACTAGAACAAACTAGAACCACGACAGGGCAATGAGCTAATGAAAGAAGCTCTGTTAAATACCCTGTTCAGAGCAGTAACCACGCCTCCGAGGCGTCCTGATTGGTCCTGCAGCAATTGACTGACAGGTCGTTCCGGGGGAGTGTCCTGATGACTACTTCCTGCCTAGATGCTGTAAAAGGCAGTCACTCCCTCGCGGCCGGCCTAGCATGACCGGATAGACCGCGGGGAAGGGAGCCATCAGACCGTCTGGATGGAGGAACAGCTAAGTCTCTACCTCTTTCGGAGGTAGAGACCACAGGTACCCTGACAGTACCCCCCCTTTCAGATACGCCCACCGGGCGGAATGAACCAGGACGAGATGGGAAGCGAGAGTGATACGCCCTGCGGAGACGGGGAGCATGTACCCAACTCCTCTCCTCAGGACCATATCCCTTCCAATCAACCAGATATTGTACTCTCCCCCGGGAGATTCGAGAATCAATAATAGAGTTAACCTCATACTCCTCCTGACCCTCCACCTGAACGGAGCGAGGAGGGGCTATTGTGGAGGAAAATCTGTTACATATGAGTGGTTTCAGCAATGAAACGTGAAACGAGTTCGGGATGCGTAAGGTATTAGGAAGAGCTAAACGATACGCAACTGGATTGATACGGGTCAGCACCCTGTAGGGTCCAATATAACGAGGAGCGAACTTCATGGAGGGCACTTTTAAACGGATGTTCCTCGTGCTCAGCCATACCCTATCACCTGGAACAAAGACCGGAGCCGCCCCTCTACGTTTATCAGCGTGTTTCTTGACCAACATAGAGTTGTGCACAAGGATTTGTCGAGTTTGATCCCACAACTTCCTCAAATTGGCAACATGAACATCAACCGACGGCACCCCCTGGGAAGGAGAATCCGAAGGAAGAATAGACGGATGAAAACCATAATTCATGAAGAAGGGGCTTGAATGAGTAGAATCTCAAACGAGATTGTTGTGTGCAAACTCCGCCCAAGGAATCAAACCGACCCAATCATCCTGGTGTTCAGAAACAAAGCATCGTAAATATTGTTCAATTTTCTGGTTGGTACGTTCAGCAGCTCCGTTAGACTGAGGATGATAGGCAGAAGAAAAGTTTAATTTAATACCAAGTTGAGAGCAGAAGGACCTCCAAAAGCGGGAAACAAATTGGGAGCCTCTGTCCGATACAATTTGAGAGGGTATCCCATGTAGGCGAAAAATCTCCTTAGCGAATATCTCTGCCAATTCGGGAGAAGACGGGAGTTTAGGCAGGGGAATGAAGTGTGCCATCTTAGTAAACCTGTCTACCACGGTGAGGATAACAGTCTGTTTTTTAGAGATAGGTAGATCGACAATAAAGTCCATGGCCAAACAGGACCATGGTTTTTCTGGAACCTCCAAGGGGTGCAGGAATCCACATGGAAGCGTATGGGGTTGTTTGGTTTTAGTACAAACTTCACATGCAGCGATGAACTCCTCAATATCCCTCCGTAAAGCAGGCCACCAGAAGTCCTTAGAGATCAAAGCGTAAGTTTTGCGAATACCAGGATGTCCCGCCATCTTGCTATTATGTAAACACTGTAAAAGTTCCAGTTGAAGAGCAGGAGGAACGAAATGACGGCCCGCAGGAGTCTGTTTAGGTGCTAGATGTTGCAACTTAATGATCTCGGCCAGTAATGGAGAATGAATCCTGAGATTCGTATTAGCAATGATATTGCATTTCGGAACTATAGAAAAAAGAACTGGTTCAGGTACAGTAGAAGGTTCATATTGGCGAGATAATGCATCGGCTTTAGAGTTTTTAGAACCAGGTCTGTAAGTCAGTACATAATTGAAGTGAGTCAGGAATAAGGACCAACGAGCTTGTCTAGAGGATAAGCGCTTAGCCTCCCCAATATAGGACAAGTTTTTGTGGTCCGTCAAAATCGTAATAGGGTGTAGGGTCCCCTCCAACAAATGTCTCCACTCCTTTAAGGCTTTAATGACTGCTAACAGTCCCCTTTCCCCGATGTCATATCTGCTCTCAGGCCCAGAAAATTTCTTAGAGAAGAAACCACAAGGGTGTAACGGTTTATCCACCCCTAACCTTTGAGACAGAACAGCCCCAACTGCTGTCTCAGAGGCATCGACCTCAAGCAAGAAAGGCAGAGTCGTATCAGGATGGACTAGAATGGGAGCAGAGGCAAAAAGTTCCTTGAGAGTCTTGAAAGCACCAAGAGCTTCCTTAGACCAGAACTTAGTATCAGCCCCTTGTTTGGTCATATTGGTAATAGGCGCAATGATAGAGGAGTATCCTTTAATGAAGCGCCTATAGTAGTTGGAAAAACCAATAAACCTTTGGATAGCCTTGAGTCCTTTGGGCAAGGGCCAGTCTAAAATAGATTGGAGTTTTACAGGATCCATTTTAAAACCTTCCCCAGAAATCACGTATCCAAGAAAGTCTACCTGAGACTGATCAAAACTGCACTTCTCCAATTTGCAATATAGACCATGTTGCAGCAGCTTGTGTAATACCTTTCTGACCTGTCTATGGTGAGTCTCAATCTCCTTAGAGTGTATTAGTATGTCGTCCAGGTAAACAATAACACAATCATGCTGAAACTCCCTAAGTACCTCATTAATCAAATCTTGAAATACTGCAGGAGCATTGCATAGTCCAAATGGCATAACAGTGTATTCGTAATGGCCATACCGGGTATTGAATGCCGTCATCCACTCGTGACCTTGCTGGATTCTCACCAAATTGTAAGCCCCTCTGAGATCTAACTTGGTGAAGATTTTGGAGCCCTTAAGACGATCAAATAACTCGGTAATTAGTGGGATAGGATAGGCATTTCTGACAGTTATTTTATTCAAGCCTCGGTAATCGATACAAGGTCTCAGCGTGCCATCCTTCTTCTTAATGAAAAAGAACCCAGCCCCGGCCGGAGAAGAAGACCTCCTGATGAATCCCTTTTCTAAATTCTCCCGAATATACTCCTCTAGAACCGAGTTTTCCTGAACAGACAAAGGATATACATGGCCCCTCGGAGGCATAGTGCTGGGTAGAAGCTTAATCTTACAGTCAAATGACCTGTGTGGATGCAAAGAATCTGCATTCTTCTTGTCAAACACTGCCCTTAAGTCTAGGTAAAGGTCTGGTATTTGTCTTTCTGTGGACTGAGTAGGATTCTCCGGTATGTTAATATTAGCTAATGGAGAAACCTTGCACAAACACCGATCCTGGCAGCCCTGGCCCCACGAGAGTATCTCTCCTAACTCCCAATCGATAATAGGGTTATGTTTTTTCAACCATGGGTACCCCAGAACTATGGGAACGGAAAGGAGACGAAATGAGCATAAGAGATAATTTCTCCACGTGTAGGATACCAACATTTAAATCAATGGGTATGGTCTCACGAAAGATAACAGGGTCTAGTAGTGGTCTACCATCTATGGCCTCAACGGCCAAAGGTATCTCCGTTAGCTGGGATGGGAAATTGTTCTTACTAGCAAAGGCTTGGTCGATAAAATTCTCAGCAGCACCGGAATCTATCAATGCCATAGCCCTTACTACTTCCTTCCCCCAAGTTAAGGAAACTGGTAGCAGAAGCCTGTGATCTTTATAATTAGGAGTAGAGGACAAAATAGAAACACCCAAGGCCTGTCCTCTAGAGAGACTTAGGTGCGAGCGTTTCCCGGGCGGTTAGAACAGTTCGAGAGTATATGACCCTTGGCTCCACAATACATACACAAACCCTCTCTTCTCCTGTGCTGTCTCTCCTCCTCAGAGAGGCGGGTATACCCTATCTGCATAGGTTCAGTAAGCAAAGATATCGTGGAGTCAGGACTTGGAAAAGCGGGAGCTAACCTAAAAGAAGGTCTCTGGTTCCTCTCTCGAGTGTTCTGTCTCTCTCTTAGACGTTCATCTATACGAGAGATGAACGAAATTAAATCCTCTAAATTCTCAGGGAGTTCTCTGGTAGCAACCTCATCAAGGATTACATCAGATAGGCCATTCAAAAATACATCCATATACGCCTGCTCATATTCCACTCTAGTGCATAATCCACCAGTGTTCGGTTCTCCTGTCTCAGGCGCAACAGTAATCTGGCTGCATTAACCTTTCTACCTGGAGGGTCAAATGTTCTTCTAAAAGCAGCTACAAATGCGTTATAGTTATAAACTAATGGGTTATCGTTCTCCCATAGTGGGTTGGCCCTGTCGTAATGTCAGGATCGGGACAGGGATCCAACACGCAGAGTACAAACAGTAGCCAGATACGTATACCGGACCTTAGAATGGCCGGACTGTAACCGCTGGCGGTTCCCTTATTTACCTCTATAATGTCTTAAAGCATAGAACTTAGCAGGGCTAACCATACAGATATCTTAGCCATAATGTTATATAGTTAGTAAGAGATCCTCTATTATATGTAAATAATTGAGAATACAATATAAAATAAGGATTGTCTTGGAAGCAATAGATTTTGTCTTTTAGATATTTATTATATAAAAAATATAAATGTAGACATATCAAATCCATTATAGCAGAGTTTATAAGATGAAATTAAATGCTTGCAAAGATCATTACTAGGTTAACATACCCTTCTGAACATGTCATCATGTCAGCCTCTCAGTCATTTTAAGATGGAGCAGCGTCTGTCTCCAAGTCTCTCCTCTGTGTCTTAACATTTAAAAGTACACCTATTTATACCTTAGGTGTCTTCATTTTAAGGTCACCATAGTTCATATATGAAAAAGTCCATAACTAAAAGCAAGTGCACACGTCATGGAAAACTCCCGGACCTGGGGAACTTCCATCAACTTGGGACAAGATGGCTTCCCAAAGTCTGAATAGCTTATCTGTTGTTTATACTAAGACGTAAGTGCACAGTCGTGGGAGATTCCCGGATTTGGGGAAGTTCCATTAACTTGGGGTTACCACAGTATATTGTGTACTGAAAGAGTCGTAGCATAGCCTTGAAGCTTGTTTATGCATTATTGTTATTGTAATTCGTCTGGGACAAAATGGCGCAAACATATTATGCACTGAGGTTATTGCTTAAAGAAACATCTATGAAAAAACAATATGTTCCATTTCTAACACCTTGTCAATTTGCAATATCTCTTAAAGACAAAGTACACAGTTTAAGAAATACAACATTTCATTCTAAAACTTGTAATATTTGCATTTGCCCTTAACACCCTCTCCATTAAACTGTGGTCATTGTAGACAATTTCTTCCTTAAATTAGTGAACCAAAGTTCTCCAACAGTCTAGGTTTTTTTTGTGCTCCCAGCATCTTTGATCATTGTTGTAACAGTAAAACATCCGTAGTGTGATCTTTGCCTGTAAAGGTGGTTGATTAAAATGAGCAAAGCTTTTGTCTAGGAAAGAATTGAAAAGAACACCAAGTTCCAGAGTAAGATATTCTTGGATGGATCCAGATACGAATTGTAATCCAAAGTTAAAAGTAGTAATTGTATTTGTAATCCAAAGTCTTTAAAGGCCTGTAGAAGTTTACATTCCTTAGATACATTGCTGGAGGTTGTGTTTGTAGAATACCCGGGTATTTGTTGTAGAGTATAGATTGTAGAGTCCAGCTTTCCAAATATTTGGCTAGAATTGGTTGCAGATATTGAATCAGCATTATCTGTTATCACCGTGGTAATGGTCTTTTGTCTTGTTTGCTTTTTGTTTTGTTTTTTTCCGTGAAACATTTTTACACCGTTTTATGATGTGTATATATTGGATAATCTCCGATATTCTTTTACGGAATAAATTAATTGACAGCATTTCCAAGACATTGTCTTAAGTGACATGGATCCCATTATAGTAAATGTTATGTTGATACAGCAATCGAAGTGGATTCTCAAGAACACCTCTTTTTGCTGTATTGGAATCTTTGTAACATCTCAGTGATAGACATGTCAATGATATTAGGTGCTGTTGTGCTAAAAATGTTAACAGGTAAAATCTGTGGACAAATCTTTACATTTGTTATAGTTTGTATAATAATGATAGATGAAATAGTAACATAGTTAATCTTTCTAGTGTTTTGTTTTAAAGATAAAAACCCTTGTATATGATTTAGAGATATAAGGATAATTCGAAGCAGCAAAGTATTTACCGCCTTTGTTCACAATGGTATGTAAAATTACATTCTCTTTAAATGATAAATATACTCTTTTATTCAAAATGTCTCAATATATTTAGAATAGATGCTAATTGGAAATATGACATTATTCATCTTTCTTGGTCCTGTTAGGTAGAAGACAACTTATTCCCTAAGTTATGGTTAGATAATATAATAACTACAGTTATTAGTGGCTTAAAATACCAGAAACACCCAAATATTGAATTTTATTTTTACCAAGATCTGACAGCCATTGTGGAAAGTTACGTTCGTGAGATTGGATGCTTAACAATGTGAATCTTAATTGTTTAAGTATATTTTTCAGTGGCTGTTGGGTGTGGCTTAAGATGATTTGAATGTTTTATTATTTCTAAAAGTGAGTTAAGAAAGCACTCAGATACAATATTGAAGGTATTTATATTATAACTCTACCTTTGTATAGGTGGTTTTATGTACCTTTAACCATCACAAACCAAATAACATTTCCTTGGTATTTGAAAAAACGATAAAATATTTGATTACGTGTATTTTAATATATGTACATAGAGTGGTATGGATGTTGAATTTATATTTTTGACATCTTTTCACCAGTTTGCAATAGGTGACCTAAATGATCAATTTCCAAAATAATCATGTATATCACCTGGACGGGTTAATCCATAATACTCTTTGATTTCCATTGGCTGGCCTTGGCTCTGGCAGACTGAATATTTTTATCATTATAAATAAACTTTATGATAGTTGAAGTAAAGTTTCTGCCTGTCTTTCAGTTAAGTTTTAACTGTTGAAGTACTTCACTTATATTAATTATACCACTCTGCAAACTTATACGGATATCGAGTAGTTTCTGATTTAATAAGAACAGTTCACATTTTCTTCTAAAGTTTAAACGTTATTGCAGTTGTTATTGTAATCATATGATCTTTAACTATCATGATTCAATTCTTTATCTGGGTAATTAGCTGTTATGCTCTTATACTTTAATATATTTGTTTGTAGGCCATACTGCAGCTGCATATGGCATTTTAGCAATAATCTTCAATTGCGTTTCAGATATTCACAAAGTCTATCCACCTTTGTAATTAACACATTATGTGTTTATTTTATACCATTAATTATAGTATCTGTATTATATTACACGTTGTCACTGACACATTTCTGATACAGGGAAAAAAATAGCATGATTGCTTTAGTAATTATAATTTTTCTGTCCATGCACCACATTCCTGGAAGTCCAGAATATAGCAAAAATCCTTTGTCGTTTGATTCTATGGAGCCATTTAACGTTTTGATTGGTATAGTTATACCAAAAGAGCAAGGAGTACATCGGTAGATCACATCTGCAACAGAACCATGACAGATTCCTTGTTGTAGCAATGTCTCTGTGTTTATGTTTACAGGAGTTCTTTGCTTTGCAAGTATGTAAATAATATGTAGAGTTTAAGAAAAGCTGCAAATCGTGCTTTAGTACAAGTGTTCCATGATGTCAGGTTTCTGAAAGATTTTGCTGGCCTTTTATATTCCATTCTCTTGGCAGGGCATCTGCTCTTAGTAGGCCTGTGTTGTTATTATTTATTAATTGCATCAAGGTTTCTTTCGTTAATTGATATGTTTCTTCCGAATTCAAATTCATATGCCACCAAATGTCATTGTAAAGTTCATTGTTGCAGAATATTGTTCCAGCATGGTTTTCACTCCAGTAGGAAATCTATATTCCTCTTCTTCTGCTCCTTCCTATTAACCACGTTTTCTGAGTTGTAGGCAACAATCTGTGTCTTGTACTGTGAGGTGCTTTGATAGTCAATCAGGTTTCCTCAGTACCATGTTCCATCTTGAGAAACAGCTGGGTGTTGACAGTTATCAGCCTTTATTTATTTTTCCGGTCATCTTCTGTCTGGATAATAGCAATGCCCAGAATTAACATAGCACTTCTTTTCAGCATAAGAAGGCTATTTGCGGTAGTCATTCAATGATAAACTATATTGCATAGTCTTTTCTTACATCACCTTCATAGGTGCATCCAAAGTCTTTCACAAGCATCTGTCTCATCTTTTTCTGTTTTCAGCATGCTTTGCCATCATCGTTGAGTCCATTATTAGGATTTGTAATAGTCCAATCACATCTCTCTTATGTATAATCGTTTTTTTGAATGATCTCAATAGTTTCCTTGTGAAATACCAGTGTATTCATTTCACTGTGAGCTGTGTCTCTCCTTTTGAGATAGTTCTTGGAGGCAGTCCTCACGATCACAGAACTTGTATAGTGTGCAGTCCAATTCAGTTCAGGCGCTTCCTGCTTGTTAACATAATCCCAATGCAGTTTTAAAACGACAGCTAGGGTTGATGTTATGATAATGCTGCAGATTGTAAGAAGGAGACACCATAACCAATTTTCTAGCATCCTTTTGCTTACATCTTTGCATTTCTTTCTTACTGTATAAGATAATTCAGGTTCAGTCTCTGTTTTCTCCAGAGTCTTTCTTATAATGATGTTGATGATTCATTTTTCATACATTCCATGTTAACTGTGAATGTATCACGCCTGTCTGTTCATCCTTCTCCTTCACATTTGCAGGTTCAGATGTCAGACCATGATTCAGTCTGTTATGTGGCTATGATTCTGGTGGCTGTGTTCTGGTGGCATTTCTGTCATCCTCTGTTTGTTTTATCTTGTCATCTTGTCATCTTTAACAGCATTCACTGTGTCAGTCAGTGGTTCTGTGAATATCTTGGAAGTATTTAGCAGGTTGTAAAATATAAAAACTCACTGTTCTCTGTTGGCTCTGATTGTTCTCTGTAGTAAAAGTTCTCGCAGTCACCCTCTCCAGGACAAGCTGGCCAACAGTAGGAAATAGGTGGTGGTGCATGGTGAGGTGGGCTGGAAAAAAAAATTCCCTAAATTTCTCTTATAGAACCAATGGTTCTAAGCTCTCCCTGGTGCAGAAATAGGTTTGTCAGTGAAAAACATGTAACATTTCATATGGTGTCTCACCATTTGTATCATCAGGTATGTTGTGAATGCTCACATGTACCATAGGAATAAATAGATACCACTGTGTGGGGCAAGCAACTAATAACTTGGTTAATAATCATTTAACCTCAGCATTTTCCCAGACCACAACCCCACTACTTTGGGGGTGGTTGGGGCACTGAAATCCCAAAGTAACCCAAATGTGGTTGCCCAGTTTTAGGTTTCCTTTGCAGTAACTGCAGGACCACCATCCAAATGGATGGTCCTGGGATTATCAAATGCATACTAAGGAAGTGAGACTAGAAAACGTGGCATCAGAGGTTGCACTTCGCACAGGATATATCCAAGTAAACCTGGTACATGCATCAACACATACAAAAACATATTTATAACCATGAGATGTTGGCAAACTTCCAATATATAGTAATTCAAAAAGTATGTTAGATAGTAATATTTCAATGAACAGTACATCAGTAATGTGGCAATAAGCAAATGCTTATGATTACTAAACACATGAATTACAGTATTTCCCATATTGGACCACCAATATTCCTTTTCAGGAGTTAGTAGTAGATTACCTCTCTCTATAAGAGCTTGTCCTAGCCATGAAAAAGCTTTTGGGCAAGTCTATCTTTCCTCTATAGGAAGAACAATCAACATATTACCTTCAATGGTTATTATGTAATTAACCCCTCTAAACGATAGGAGTATTTATGCGGATACCAGGTGGATGAGGTCTGGATATCCTTGCAAGCATAAACTCTGCATCATGACTGAGAGATAGGGTATGCTTTTGTGATCCAGTGACCACAGAAAAGCGTTGGTAGACACATTGCATCAAAGTGCCTGTTAACGGCCAACTATATGAGGAGAGGGCCCATGCTTTGTTATAAGCATGTCCATACACGTATTACAATGCCAGGCTTTTAATTTGTTTCCACAAAGCAACATGCAGTTGTGGATATAAACACACAACGTAGCGTAAGAAAAACTATTTGAACACCAGACTGAGACTCGAGATCAGTGGACCAAAATAGATAAATTAAATCCTATCAATTAATATACTTTCAATATACTTTCTCTAAATTACTTTATCCTCTGTATTAACTATGAAATATTAAAGTTAAAACAATAACATTTAAAAGCCAACTTTTAGTGTGCATAGGAATTACAAGGCCGTTCATGATGTGAGATAAAGAACAGCTTTTTTTTAAAAAACCGAATAGTCTGTGAACACAAAATGACCTTGCGCTGAAATTCCACTTGCAGGGGGAAAAAAAAAACCTTTTTCTCTTTAGTAAATTAATTAATTAATTAAACGTAGTTAGAAACTCCCTCAAAGTCCCGATGACTTTGCAAGAAACATGTCGTCTTTAAATACTGGGTAAGTCTATTAAACAGTGAAATAGTATTTTTACCCTGTATATTATGTCACAGCTATAATGTGCAGTATTACAAACTATTCATAAGTGTTGTGCAAACTGTTCAATAAAAGCCAGTGGTCTAGCGAGCTATAGAACATTTATTTATTTATTCTTTAAAGCTCTGACCTCAATCGGCAAAGCAATATTGTAATGGTGTCCATTGCAATCTGCTATCTATACTTGCTGCTCTCAAAAATTCTGAATATGTTCAGAGATTTCTTGGGCAATAATAAATCCCCAAAAAACAACAACTTTGCATTTATGCTAAACTTGCCTGTTGTAAATGTATTCTGTATATTTCTTGACATAAGTACTTGTACTTAAATCTGTTTAACAAAGCTGTTTATATTGTGGTAAAAATATATATATTTATTATTATTTATTTATTTTTAACATTGCCTAATTTTTAAAGATACCTGCATATTTAATTAAATTATGTATAAATATTTAATTATGTCTTTAAGGCATAAAATATCTGCAAATTAAGATTTTATACAAAAATACATGTTCTGGATGTTCCCACAATACCTCTTCTATTATTATATATATGTATATTTTTTTTTTGTGAAATCTGATTCCTTTTAGGATGAGCACCCTTCTTAGCCCCCCAGTTTCAGAGGCCCCTTTGGAGGTGACCACAGAAAAGTATAGATTCTATAAAATAGATATGAGGGGGCTTTGGACAGTAAAGTCACTTTAATTATACTTTTCATATAGCAGATATGTGATATGCAATGGGATTTACTATATCAGAGCATTATCACTTTAATTGACACTGCATTATTCTTTATGCATTATGATTTTTCTTTTTTTCTTAGATTTTAATATCTGTTTAGAATATTGCAGGCTTTGCAATATCACATTAATTTTGCAGTATATATATTCACAATGCTCTTACAACATATTATTAAAATTAGCCTCCTTCAGTATTAGCACTATCTACCACTGGAATTAGTGTAAGATACACCAATATGTGGTGGAACTGAATCCCCATATATGAGATTTGAAACTGTATTTTTATTTCTACGCTGTGCCCTAATCTGTATTTATATACATAATTGTGGCAGCATATAGCTTTTAAAGAAGCAATTATTTCCCCCATCATGTGTGGTTGACTGTGGACTTTTTAAAACCTACTTTATTTTTATTTTTTCATAAATCCGTTTCTGGCTCTGAGAGAGCAGGCTGCTGAATGCATGTAAATGCTCTTATTACCAAGTCTATATACATTTATATATAAACAACTTTGATATTTAATCTTATTTTATATTATTTTATGAAAACCTAGTTTATGAAATTCACTGAGATTACATGTGTCTGATCTGATTACAGTCAGTAGTACAATATCATTGTTCTAATTTCCTTACTGCTAGCAATACAGGTACAGTGGGATAGTACCACTTATTTAAGTAAGCTTTCCCTTTTAAAATTGGTGGATTTTAATCCTGCCATTGCAATAGACTAAAGACTGTACCTGAGTAAGCAAAGTCATTATGTGCAGGAATTGTGCACTTTAAATAGTAGAATACTTATGCTATTCTAGTGAAATGGGCTGGCTGCTTAACACATCATTTAGTATCTTTTGGTCACATTTAAAGCTGTAAATGTATTTAACATTTTATTTAAATAAGCCTTTAATAATTTCTGTTTAAAAGTTATCAGAGATCCTGTGTAGTTACAATTTTATTTTGCCCTGATTTATCTTGCATATATATTATTTTTAATCATTTTATAAATATTTATTTTTGCAGAGCATTTAGGGAAGCAAAGGATGTATAACCACCGGTTGCATTTTTTCTAGGAGGGTAGTATAATTTCAACTCTGTTTAGGAACAAATATGAGCTAGTTATCATATATTATATAAAATATATGCTGCAGTGTACTGCATTGTACTGCATTGTACTGCACTGAATGTATTTAAAAGCCATGTCTTTCTCATTATGGCTGTATGTAATAATGTTGTTCCTAATTTGGAATATAAACCAACGACTTCTCAATTCCTTGGAATGTTTACATGTCTCTGTATCTCCGCAACCTTGGCTGGAAACTCCAGACTCCAAAAATAGTTATGCTGTTATAATTCCTGATTTTCAATCAACAGCTAGCATAACTGACAATATGGAAATTATCGCTGTTTTATAAAACTTTTCTTTTATAGTGGAGATTGGAATCCAGAATGCAGTGATGCAATAATTAAAAATCCTGTCTGTCTGTTGCATGAATGTTTTCATTAAGCCATAATGCAATTTTCTTTGCATTCTTGGAATTAGACTTCAAATTTCATCGCTCTGTCTTATCACTTTTCTTTTTACAACATTTTGCATTAATCTTTTTCCTGCGCATGCATACTACGCAGCTACAAAGAGAACATATCCCCCTGCCTGCAATCCACTGTCCTGGAATTAATGGGCAATGCTGTGCTGGTGTATTAGGCATATCAGGTAGTTTACCAAATATGTATATTTGCTCTCTTATGATATTAAGATCCACAATTTCAGCATTGTATGCTAATTACAATGTACCTGGCACCTGAACTTAAAGTGCCTTGTACAAGTTCACATTAAAATCATCTCTATTGATGAAGATCTCTCTCTGAGTCTGGGCTACAAATAGCTCATTAGATTCTTGATATTTCAAGACTTGTGCCATGACAAAGTATTGTGTCTTCTCTTACGTATAAGAGGTTACCTAGGTATTTATTATTTTTTATTTAACGCTTCCAAGTACAAGTCCCTTCGTGGTCGCCAATTGTAACTGCTGGCGGTTCCCTTATTTACCTCTATAATGTCTTAAAGCATAGAACTTAGCAGGGCTAACCATACAGATATCTTAGCCATAATGTTATATAGTTAGTAAGAGATCCTCTATTTAACATATGTAAATAATTGAGAATACAATATAAAATAAGGATTGTCTTGGAAGCAATAGATTTTGTCTTTTAGATATTTATTATATAAAAAATATAAATGTAGACATATCAAATCCATTATAGCAGAGTTTATAAGATGAAATTAAATGCTTGCAAAGATCATTAATAGGTTAACATACCCTTCTGAACATGTCATCATGTCAGCCTCTCAGTCATTTTAAGATGGAGCAGCGTCTGTCTCCAAGTCTCTCCTCTGTGTCTTAACATTTAAAAGTACACCTATTTATACCTTAGGTGTCTTCATTTTAAGGTCACCATAGTTCATATATGAAAAAGTCCATAACTAAAAGCAAGTGCACACGTCATGGAAAACTCCCGGACCTGGGGAACTTCCATCAACTTGGGACAAGATGGCTTCCCAAAGTCTGAATAGCTTATCTGTTGTTTATACTAAGACGTAAGTGCACAGTCGTGGGAGATTCCCGGATTTGGGGAAGTTCCATTAACTTGGGGTTACCACAGTATATTGTGTACTGAAAGAGTCGTAGCATAGCCTTGAAGCTTGTTTATGCATTATTGTTATTGTAATTCGTCTGGGACAAAATGGCGTGAACATAATATGCACTGAGGTTATTGCTTAAAGAAACATCTATGAAAAAACAATATGTTCCATTTCTAACACCTTGTCAATTTGCAATATCTCTTAAAGACAAAGTACACAGTTTAAGAAATACAACATTTCATTCTAAAACTTGTAATATTTGCATTTGCCCATAACAGGACTAACGTAAGTAGTACAGTATAGAATGGTCAAAGACAAGCCGAGGTCGAGGGTAACAGAAGACAGGTAAGCGAGAGACAAGCCGAATCAAGGGTAACAGAGATAAGCAGAGTAAGGTAAACAAGTCGGGTCAAAACCAAAAGGGATAATAGAATACACAAGCACTGAGTGACTAGAACAAACTAGAACCACGACAGGGCAATGAGCTAATGAAAGAAGCTCTGTTAAATACCCTGTTCAGAGCAGTAACCACACCTCCGAGACGTCCTGATTGGTCCTGCAGCAATTGACTGACAGGTCGTTCCGGGGGAGTGTCCTGATGACTACTTCCTGCCTAGATGCTGTAAAAGGCAGTCACTCCCTCGCCGCCGGCCTAGCATGACCGGATAGACCGCGGGGAAGGGAGCCATCAGACCGTCTGGATGGAGGAACAGCTAAGTCTCTACCTCTTTCGGAGGTAGAGACCACAGGTACCCTGACAGGGAGCAAGGGTTGTCTTGTCCCGTTGTTTATCACGAATATATCAGAATCTAATCCCCCTCCACAAACTTTTGCAGATGGAGATTTATACAGGCTCATTATTCATTCGAATATAGTACATTGAAACCCAAAGACTTTTTAAGCCCTCCGACAGGTAGGGCCAACTAACCCTGTCGAAGGCCTTTTCAGCATCAAGAGCCACGAATACCGCAGGATCTATATTGCTATTTACTTCTTGAATCAAATTCAGAATTCTGCAAATATTATCCCTTCCACATCTATTAATAACAAAACCTGATTGATCGTGGTGGATCAATTTAGGAATCGCCTTCTTTATTGTTTCCGCAACGGTCTTTGAAAATAACTTAATATCAATATTTATGAGAGAAATTGGCCGATAATTACTAACAAAATTATGATCCTTGCCTGGTTTTAAAATTGGAATTATATATGTCGGAAGCATTTCTTGGGCAAATTCCATCTGCTTGCTGATCCCATTAAATAGTTTTAGTAATATGGGCAAAATCAGAGGCTCAAATCTCTTATAAAACATTGACGTATATCCATCAGGCCCAGGGGCTTTTCCTGTTTGAGTTTTTAATATTCCTCGAAATCTCCTCCAATGTTATGGGAGCATTCAACTCAGTAAGCGTTATACTTTCTAAATTTGTAAGTTTTTTTTTTTTTTTAAATAAATTCTGTCGCTGCTGTTGATGATAAAGTGTGGGGCAGGTAAATTGTCCAGCAATTTGTAAAAATCTCCAAAAACGTTACTTATTGATTCTGTGATAAATGTACCTTGTTACCTTCTATTTTCCTAATTGATGTTAAAGTTTGATTCTATACAAAGAATAAGACAGCGCGTCTAGAGTGAATAGAAAATCAAGACTTTATTTTATTTTAGATTGCCATAGCAGACTAATCTGTGTATATAAAGGCTAAAAACATTAATAAAAATCAAAAACAATGGGTGGATAAAATATCCGGTTTAGTAGATGGAAAGGCCACTCATTGGAATCTTCTGTTTAAAACTAAAATGAAACAAATAGTCAATGTGTACAAAAATACACAAAAGGGTTGTATGAATGTTGAGATAAAAAGGACAGACCCCTCCCATAATGCCGGCTATATTAGGACCCACGGCTGAATGCAGCACATGGAGACAAGGTACTAAACCGTTATGAAGGTGAGTGATTGACTGATTTATATCCTAAATAATCTGTATTGTATTCAATCTGGATTTTAACCCTTTAAGGACAGAGGCAATTGTCCAAATTCTGATCAGAACAAACCTAGAATGTGCGCTATAAGTCTATTCAGCCATAATTTACCTCTTTTATATTAAGTGCACACACAATTATTATATATAATATTGTTTAGGAGAAACAGGGCTTTCATTTCAAATCAAATATTTATATAGTAAACATAATTATATATATATATATATATATATATATATATATATATATATATATAAAATCTGAAAAAGTTGTACGCTGCATTTTAACTGTGAATGTGAGAATACTGTAAGTTTTTTCTGCAATAAAATACATATTTGTGTTCATCAACGTCTCACGAGTATAACAGTACTCCCCATGTACAGGTTTTGTGGGGTTTTGGAAAGTTACAGAGACAAATATGAACCCTGACCATTTCAGTTTTTAGACATTGCAATTTGTTAGATTGGTTAGGTTGTATGTGAGACCATATGGCAGCCCGGAAATGAGAATTACCCCAATCATGACATACCATTTGCAAGAGTAGACAACCCACGTTATTCAAAATGAGGCATGTCCAGTCTTTTTTAATAGCCACTTCCTGGTCAAAGTTAAGGTCTATATTTTCTTTTTTCTATATTTGATCATCCTAAATCTACATTTTCAAAAAAAAAAATTATTCATAATGTTTTCAAATTGTATATACAAAACATATCACATTATTCAGGAGAATATACCGTATAGCATGGTATCTTGTAAACATATGTTGGTTTTTGTTCTGCTGAATATGTAACAAAATAACAAATCCATTCACATTCATTCTCATTCACACAAGAGGGATAGGATTAGGATTATTAGGATGATGTAATAAGTCTACTTTGTATTTAATTGTTCTCTTTTTAGTTTCTGTATATATTATGTTTCTAAAGAAGTCCAAATTTGGTTATGCCCAGGTGCCCATACTTTCAGATTTTTCATGGTTATTAAAGTTATTTGAGTAGACCTGCCACATTCTAAGGGCAAAGTCATATCTCTCTCCCCCCCCCCCCCCACCCCCACCCGCCCAAATTTTAAGTATTACTAATTTAAATGCCAAGAAAATATGAATAACCCTGTTTCTATTCATATTCAAGAGTGAGAAATCCTTTATTCCTATATAGAGACGAGCCATGACTATATCCATATGGAGCTTTATCCATAAGAGGGATGACATTGTGGAAAATATCTTTATTTTTATATATATAACATGCAAAAGGGGGGCAAAAGGGTGATAAAACATCAATCCAATTGTCCCCCAAAACAAGGACAGAAGGTGCCTGTAGCAAGTGTGTTAAAAAATGATAAGCTTAGAGTCATGTCTACAAATGCTCGCAGTTTAGGGAATAAGATCCATGAACTTGTGGCAATAATGGCAACTGAGAGTGTAGATTTAGTCGCTGTTACTGAGACATGGTATAATGAGAAAAATGACTGGGACATAGCAATACCAGGGTACTCTTTATATAGAAAAGACAGGGAAGGCAAGAAAGGGGGAGGGGTGGCCCTGTATGTAAAGAATAGCATAAAATCTAGCCTAATAAAGGTTAGTGAGGCGAACATAGAGTCAGTTTGGGTTACGTTAGAATTTGGTAATCACACAGTAACTCGTGTAGGTGTGATTTATAGGCCCCCAGGACAAATTGAAGAGTTAGATAATCTACTAGTTGAAGAAATAGCTAAAATGACAATGAAGGGGGAAGTTATCATCATGGGTGGCTTTAATCTTCCTGATGTAAATTGGAAAACAAAAATAGCTACTTGTGCCAGGAGCACACATATTCTAAACTCCCTACTGGGATTGTCTCTAAAACAAGTCGTTGAGGAGCCAACTCGTAAGGAGGCCATACTAGATTTAGTGTTAACAAATGGAGATTTGGTATCAGATATTACTGTAGGTGAAAGTTTAGGATCCAGTGATCATCAGTCAGTGTGGTTTAATATAAGAACAGTGACTGAGTCACACCACACAAAAACAAAAGTTTTAGACTTTAGAAAAACAGACTTTTCCAAAATTAGAATATGTGTAAAGGAGTCATTATCAGACTGGAGCAATTTAAATGGAGTTCAAAAGAAATGGGATTATTTAAAAGTTTCACTACTGAAGGCAACAGAAAATTGCATTAGGCTTGTCAGTAAAAGCAAAAAATTCAACCACTGTGGTACTCCACAGATGTAGCCAAAATAGTAAAAAACAAAAAGTTTGCATTTAGTAATTATAAAAAAACCCAGAGTGAGGAAGACAGAATGACCTATAAGATTAGGCAGAAAGAGGCTAAGCAAGTTATAAGAGCTTCCAAATCACACACAGAAGAGAAAAGAGCACAGTCAGTAAAAAAGGGGGACAAAACCTTTTTTAGATACATAAATGAGAAAAGAAAAGTAAAACAAGGATTAGTTAGATTAAAAACAAAAGAAGGAAGGTATGTAGATGAGGATAAAGGTCTAGCTGACTGCCTCAATGAATATTTTTGTTCGGTATTTACAGATGAAAATGAAGGAAAGGGACCTCAGTTAAGAAAAAGGATAAATGAGTCATTTATTACACGTGAGTTTACAGAGGAAGAGGTTCTATTTCAACTGTCAAAAGTAAAGACAAATAAGTCAATGGGACCTGATGGAATACACCCAAAGCTATTAAAAGAGCTTAGTGGTGTACTAGCAAAACCATTAACAGATTTATTTAACCAATCATTGATAACAGGAGTAGTCCCAGAAGATTGGAAGTTAGCGAATGTTGTGCCCATTCACAAGAAAGGTAATAGGGAGGAGTCGGGCAACTATAGGCCAGTAAGCCTAACTTCAGTAGTGGGGAAAGTGATGGAAACCATGTTAAAGGATAGGATTGTTGAACATCTAAAAACACATGGATTTCAAGATCAGAGACAACATGGGTTTACTTCAAGGAGATCATGCCAAACTAATCGTATTGATTTTTTTGATTGGGTAACTAAAATTATAGATCAGGGTGGTGCAGTAGACATTGCTTACCTTGATTTCAGTAAGGCTTTTGACACTGTTGCACATAGAAGGCTTATCAACAAACTACAATCTTTGAGTTTGGATTCCAATATTGTTGAATGGGTAAGGCAGTGGCTGAGTGACAGGCAACAGAGGGTTGTAGTCAATGGAGTATATTCGAAGCTTGGGCTTGTCACCATTGGGGTACCTCAGGGATCTGTACTTGGACCCATTCTCTTTAATATTTTTATTAGTGATATTGCAGAAGGTCTTGATGGTAAGGTGTGTCTTTTTGCGGATGATACTAAGATATGTAACAGGGTTGATGTTCCAGGAGGGATAAGCCAAATGGAAAATGATTTAGGTAAACTAGAAAAATGGTCAGAGTTGTGGCAACTGACATTTAATGTGGATAAGTGCAAGATAATGCATCTTGGACGTAAAAACCCAAGGGCAGAGTACAGAATATTTGATAGAGTCCTAACCTCAACGTCTGAGGAAAGGGATTTAGGGGTGATTATTTCTGATGACTTAAAGGTAGGCAGACAATGTAATAGAGCAGCAGGAAATGCTAGCAGAATGCTTGGTTGTATAGGGAGAGGTATTAGCAGTAGAAAGAGGGAAGTGCTCATGCCATTGTACAGAACACTGGTGAGACCTCACTTGGAGTACTGTACACAGTACTGGAGACCCTATCTTCAGAAGGATATTGATACCTTAGAGAGAGTTCAAAGAAGGGCTACTAAACTGGTTCATGGATTGCAGGATAAAACTTACCAGGAAAGGTTAAAGGATCTTAACATGTATAGCATGGAGGAAAGACGAGACAGGGGGGATATGATAGAAACATTTAAATACATAAAGGGAATCAACACAGTAAAGGAGGAGACTATATTTAAAAGAAGAAAAACTACCACAACAAGAGGACATAGTCTTAAATTAGAGGGACAAAGGTTTAAAAATAATATCAGGAAGTATTACTTTATTGAGAGGGTAGTGGATGCATGGAATAGCCTTCCAGCTGAAGTGGTAGAGGTTAACACAGTAAAGGAGTTTAAGCATGCGTGGGATAGGCATAAGGCTATCCTAACTATAAGATAAGGCCAGGGACTAATGAAAGTATTTAGAAAACTGGGCAGACTAGATGGGCCGAATGGTTCTTATCTGCCGTCACATTCTATGTTTCTATGTTTCTATGTTTCTAAGATCCAGCGCACTCGCCCATTCACTAAACAGCAATTTCAAGTGTCTCAGAATATAATAGGATTTTTTTTTTAAACCTCCATAATTGTTTGCCTAGGTAAGGTGTTTGTAAAAAAAAAAAAAACTTTTCCATTCTGTGAGACTTGAAATTGCTGTTTAGTGAATGAACGAGTGCACTGGATATTGTATGATGTATAAATTGGCCCCAGCAGCACTCTATACTGTGTGCATGTTCAGGTGACGGCAGCCTCTCGGTTTCTGTAGCACCGGAAATGTCATTTTGGCGATGTATACAACAACAAAAAGAAGAGATAACGGAAACGAATAGGGCAGTAAGCTAACATTTTTAGAGGGAGTAAAAATAAATCAAATGTGCACTTAAACAGTAGGCAAAAAACAAAGATGGCGTCTCAAGCTGTGCCATGTGAGTGGCGTCAGGCAAAGCGAGGAGACAGAGATGTAAACAAAAACGGTGCAGCGAGCTGGGCCAAATGACCGGCAGGGCCGAGGTGTCAATGCTTTACAGGAGGAACCTGGAGGTATTAAAAGCCGAGGATTAGCTCTCCATAATGGATGAGCTCCTCAACAGGAAAGGGAGCCAGGTCAAATACAATGTCGCAGCTCCACAAGATGGTGTCCAGTGTAAGCAAATGCAAATAAATAAAAATAGACATAGAAAGATAATAATTAAAAATAAGTAGTAATTTAAAATTAGAGGTTGTACAATCACATTTTGAGGACAATAGGAAACTCATTAATAACGATATGATGTACACTGTATATAAAAATAGATGAGAACATATTTTAAAATTATAAAAAATAATGTAAATCAAAATCAGCGTTAAGACCAGTAGTTTTTGTTGTGTATTGGGAAATGTTTAGACACTGTATGGTTGATAAACCTTTAGTTAAACGTTACTCTGCTATCCTTATTTTAAGACATTTTGTAGTCACACCAATGTATTGGAGGTGTTACACGTAACATTTGTATTTCGTTCTCCTTCTTGGTAACATTGGATTTAAATGTATTCATAGTATTAGAAGATATGTCAGTAATTTTGCAGGCCTAACATACTTTGCATTTAAAAAAGAAGCCTTGTTTATCTAAACTAATTGTTATATGTGTACAGTCCTTAGTACGGTCCTTAGTAGTTATAAGCGAATCCTCTAAAATAATTTTTGGTTTGGATGGTAAAATTCTCTTTACTATATCATGTTCTTTTAGTATATCCAAAAGCTTGTTAATATTTTTTTTTCACTTGAATGGCTTTTGTTATAGTCAAAAACTATAGGGAGTGTTCAGTGATGCAACTAATGTAGAGAGGGCCCTGGAGCAAGAAAGTCCCCCTCCCTAACCCCTCAGTGCAAGTGTGGCCAAAATGTAGATCCCCATGTATTGTACAATTACAATGATTCTATGCCACATGTATGTGCGCATGTAGGGGTGTATTTGTATGTATTGTTGCCATTGGAAGATAGTGGTGTACTTGTGTGTAGTGTTGGCTTTTGAATGAAGGGTGTTTGTGTATATATAAACAATGCACAAGATCCAGCGCACTCTCCTATCTACTAAACAGCAACTTCAATGTTGACAGATTTTATTCGTTTTTAAAAGGTTTTGTTTAAAAACACCTTATCTAGGCAAAAAATAATGGGGATTTAGTTACATTATATGATCATACATTGCATAAGCCTGCCACAACGTCAATGTACCCCATCTTTGGCAGGTCCTACTCTCACAGTCTAATGTCTGCTCTTATGAGATTAACCACTTACTTGGGAATAAAATCCATCTGAGGCGCTCTGCAGTACAAGGCTAAATAGGGACCTGAGATGAGGAACCTGTGACAGGGAGGGGTGCAAAACCAAGGAGTTGGCTAGACTCCCAAATATATATATATGGAACATGGGGGGGTGGTTGCACTCACCTGAACATGCTTAAATGGGGTGCTGCTGGGGGCCATATTATACAATAAACAAAACACAAGATCCAGCACACTCTCCTATCTACTAAACAGCAACTTCAATGTTGACAGATTTTATTAGTTTTTAAAGGGTTTTGTTTAAAAACACCTTATCTAGGCAAAAAATAATGGGGATTTAGTTACATTATATGATCATATAATGTAACTAAATCCTGATTATTTTTTGCCCCAGCAGCACCCCATTTAAGCATGTTCAGGTGAGTGCAACCACCCCCCCATGTTCCATATATATATATTTGGGAGTCTAGCCAACTCCTTGGTTTTGCACCCCTCCCTGTCACAGGTTCCTCATCTCAGGTCCCTATTTAGCCTTGTACTGCAGAGAGCCTCAGATGGAATTTGTTCCCCAAGTAAGTGGGTTAATCTCATAAGAGCAGACATTAGACTGTGAGAGTAGGACCTGCCAAAGATGGGGTACATTGACGTTGTGGCAGGCTTATGCAATGTATGATCATATAATGTAACTAAATCCCCATTATTTTTTGCCTAGATAAGGTGTTTTTAAACAAAACCTTTTAAAAACGAATAAAATCTGTCAACATTGAAGTTGCTGTTTAGTAGATAGGAGAGTGCGCTGGATCTTGTGTATTGTATAATATGGCCCCCAGCAGCACCCCATTTAAGCATGTTCAGGTGAGTGCAACCACCTCCCCCATGTTCCATATATATTGTGTTTAATACAGGGGTGTGTCTGTATGTAATAATTGTGTTAGCATGCAGGAGTGTGTTTGCATGTTGTGTTGGTGTTTGCTTGGAAGTATGCACATACATACATACACTGCAACATACATATACGTACACAGATATACATACGCATTAACACACAGATGCACATATTTTATGAAGAAATTATTGTTAATTGTTATATGTCTAACATTCAGCAGGAATGCTTGTTATATCACATTGCTATGGTTTTTTTTTTTGTAGCATGCACATGTAACAATCAATCAATCAATCAATCAAACGATCAATCAATTAATTAGTTTCTGGTTTCTCTCTCCTTTCTAGATGATGTTGGCTTTGTGGACAGTTCTTGCCTTAGTATGGGCTGTGACAGGTAAGGAATCATTCAGTAAGCATTACTTATAGGAATCCAGGCTGTCAAAGTGTTTCAATGACAATCTTTGGGAAAAATCTATTATGCTATATACAGGTATTATATACAGGTATTATATACAGGTATTATATACAGGTATTTTGGGGTGGCTGTTGAGTTATTTCAACCAAAAACATTTGACACGCACACGCACACGCACCCCCTTCATTCATGCTTGTTCCATAATGTATGGCTAGCACCCATACCGTACTATTGGATAAATACTGAGTGCTTTGTTTGTGTACATCTATATATATATATATATATATATATACATACACGTGTATATATATATCCCTCACAATATCCCGTAGTTTCCTAGCCATTGGCAAGTAAATATTATTCCAGGTCTGTGCCGCAGACTCCTCAGGCTTGCAGTGGAGAGTACATTTTAGGCCTGTCTGGCAGTGTAGGACTCGGAATTTGGAAAGCGAATGCCATATATCTCTATCTCAAAAGTAAGCCCTGAACTCTGGCTTAATTCAATATTCTGTGCAGAAGAAAGTTTGACAATTTCCCCTGTAATTGCTGTCTGATTTCATGAACAATGTAAAAGGGTTTATTGAAAAGCTCTTCTCGCCAGGTGAATCCCATACCTACAATTGTCTTTATTAATTCATTATTTCAATACCAAGTGCAGGATATACACCATCATAAAAAGAGACACCATTCAACACATACAGGCTGGAGCAAGTAAGCTTTTCTTTGTTAAATGGAGGGTTTGAGAGCTTCACATATTTTTTTTCATCCAGATTCCTTAATCTCTTCGTGCGGTAATAGTGATTTAGCAATTTGTTCCCATTGTGAGGGCGCTGGCATCTTTTAAAATAATTTAAAGTGACCCTGTTTTTGCCATTCTTTGATTTGTTTAAACTGCTGTAGCCATCCTTAATTGGGAAATGAAAGGCGATTGCATACAATATGTTTTTCATGCAAGCATTACTTTTTTTGAACCAATATAACATTGGATTAATAGTACATTATTCAATTAGTGTAAGATTGCAATACTTGTCTGTAACAGTAAAATGTCACGTCAAGAAGGAATTTTTTTCCTAGTTTGTTGCAAAATTGGAAGTGCTTCAGACTAGGTTTTTTTGCCTTCTTTTGGATCAACAGCAAAAACATGTGTGAGGAAGGCTGAACTTGATGGACGCAAGTCTCTTTTCAGCTATGTAACTGTCTAGTTTATTGTACAAGGAGCTCACATGTTCCAACTTTCCTTCTATAAGACAGCAGTGATTGGCAATAAGGCTCCTTCTGAATGCTTCCTGCACGGATAATTCCACAATAAATATGACCGATAGTGAAACCATCATACCATTACTATTATCTTGTGCTAAGTTTAATTTCTTGTAATAAACTACATATCCGACTGATTCCCTCCGCTAATTACGTCTCTCAGCCAGACTGGAACCATTAAACATGCTGATAAACTCTGTTTGGGGGTTCCTGTGCGAAAACCATGCAAGGGATTCTCTTGATTTCGGTGTACGAATGCTCCCCCCCCAGTCGGTAGTTCCCATCTCCAGAACGTCGTTCACATAATTGGTCGGGAAATAGAACAGGCAGCGGTATAACTTTGTCGTGTGAGTGCCTAGCCAAAAAGAGTTCCAGGCACTCGATGACCAAGTGCCGCTGCCCATGTCCAGGAGACAAAAATGGCCACCATTCTTTTGCTGGCCACGTGCGTTCGGTTATACGAAACGGCGGCCACCCAGGGAGCGCATTCATGAATTACTTTCCTTGCTGTTTCGCACTTAGGTTACAAGGTGAGAAGGTTCTAATAGGGTACCAGGGAGTTCCTCGTTCGGGAGTCAAATGCCGAGTGTTCTGATACTACAACTCCCGAACAGATAAAAGTGAAACACACGAAATGAATGGTATATTCTGCCAAAACAACAACAAGAATGCTACTGGTCTCAGTGCAGATGAAGCCCTGAGACCAGGTCAATTTATTTATTATATATATATATATATATATATATATATATATATATATATATATATATATATATATATATATATATATATATATATATATATATATATATATATATATATATATATATATATATTAGAATCCGTATATCAATGTACTGGCTAATAAATAAAAAAATAAATTGAGACCATAAAATAAGTAAAAAATAAAGTGTATACAAGTGTAGCTAATGCAACTATGCATCCAGGATATAGACCAGGAAAGGGTAACTCACATATATGTATAGGGATGTGATATCACGTAAAAATATATATATCTTTATTGGAAAACTGGCTTAAAAATGAAAAATCAATCCCAATGTATTACCCCTAACCCTGGTATATCCAGGGCACTCCTCTTGGTAACCCTATACTAGATAAGGCTAAATCTCAGAGTCTATACTCACAGGTGAAAGAAGATAATTGCAAATCCAAAGTATCTCTGTAGTAGTTATATCACATCCCTATACATATATGTGAGTTACCCTTTCCTGGCCTATATCCTGGATGCATAGTTGCATTAGCTACACTTGTATATACTTTATTTTTTACTTATTTTAAGGTCTCATAATTTGTTTATTTTTTGATTTATTAGCCAGTACATTGATATACGGATTCTACATTGCTATATATATATATCCAGTGAATGTTCCTGGTCTCAGGGCTTCATCTGCACTCAGACCAGTAGCATTCTTGTTGTTTTGTGAATATTACTGACGCTGTGGTTAAGCCCCTGGAGTCTCCTTGCAGTACAGAAGATAAAGGGGTACACCCGGCACTATTACCTTGGGGTAGAGTGCGGTGGATTGTACTCACTGTCTTCTAACTTTTGTTTGTATATTCCACCAAACCCCTGCTAGGCAGAGAACTGATTGATTGTGCTCAGCTTTAATTTGTGAAAACTGTGAAAGTCTGGATGGGGTAACAGTTTTTGGTTAATTCCTGAAGTTGGAGGGATCACTGCAGTGATCCCTAACCCTCTCCGCCTGCAGTCTAATAACGTGTTTTATTACTCGGATCGTGATGCTGTCTATGTGAAATACATTTTGTGAGCTCTTCTCTTTCGGGTCAGAATGGTTTCTCAAACCTGTAATTATTTTTTTGTGCATGCTTGTGGCAATTAATAATAAAAAGAAAATTAGCAGGTAATAGTAAAAAATAAATGGCAGGTTTTAGTGGAGGATATTGACTGAGATCATGAACGTGGACCTAGAATGGATAAATGTTATATTTACATCTCACGCTGAGTAAATTATCTCTCCCATCTTTAATCTGTTTCTATCATGGTTTATGTCTACAGTTATATTGTATTTGCATGGGTGGTTGATGTGTAAAATAAAGAAGCCATTCTGGTCTCGTTACAGGGAGAGAGGTCTGCTATCGTGACATTGGATGTTTTACCGATGATAAACCATGGTCAGGAACTCTACAGAGGCCAATCGCCCGCTTACCGTCCTCTCCAGAAAGCATTAACACTCGCTTCTTGCTACATACTAAGGAAAACCCAGAATCATTTCAGGTAAGTGGTGCACGTGTCACAGACCGCAGGTAGATTAGTGATATGGGGTTTATGTGTAAAATATTTGTGTTCTGGAAAGTGGTCTAAAGTGCTACCAGCGGGACAATCACCATGGAAACTGGTGGAACTAGCAGGCACATTCCTTTGGTAGCTCCTCCTCCTCTTTTACATATTTGCAACAATTTTCAGAACTTTAACACATTTTGGACATAACAATAACAATATTTCCATAATTCATATATCTGTATGTATTGCATAGTGACGATAAAAACAAAAACATATCCATATCGAACTGAATAAACTCTGACATATTGCTGCATCATTATCATATTGGCACATTATAAGGCAAAGTTTAGAAAGAATCACACATGCTGGATAATAAATCTGATTGAAATAAAATGATGTCTCTCGACCATGTGGCCTCGCTCCCATCACGTTGACCACCTAATTGTGGGTGTGGCCCAATGGCGTTTACCGCCCAGGGCGGTCTCTCAGTTTGCTGCCCCTCTTGTGGCTTTATTTTTTGGCCTTTTGAGCAATCTTTGGTAGAGCCAGTGTGGGTGCTCTCCCTGGGGTCCAGTTTTTGGTTAATTCTTGGTGTTGGAGGTAATTGTCCACCTTAACCCTCTCCGCCTGCAGTCTCATAACATGTTTTATTACTCGGATTACTGCAATCTTCCAGTTCCTCACTGCTCGCTCTGTTTAGTGATGCTGGGACTGGAGCAATGTCGTATTCTGGCTCCCAGTATCACCACAGAGGGCGTGCAAGGGATCAGTGAATATCAGTGTTCCCTCGCTGCCGGTCTCCTCTCTCCACCCTGGTATATTTCAACAGACTAGGCACCTGCTGTTCAGGGTCAGTAGGTGCCTACTCTGCATTGGTAAATAAGTGCCCATTTCAAGATACCCTCCTGGGCCCCCTGTGGCAGACCATTGGCCCCATACTTGAGGCATACCCTCAAAAAGTGCCACCCATGGTGGGCGACCTCCTCTACCCCTTCCAGCTACTCTACTGGTCTGGCTATCAGTTCAATATAACTTCCTAAAACCCACAAGCTGTCATTACCCTTTCTAAAGTTGAAGTCATTTAAAGACAGAAATGATTGGGTTCTAGAAATTAAAGCTAAAAACACTTTTAACCCCTTAAGGACCAAACTTCTGGAATAAAAGGGAATCATGACATGTCACACATGTCATGTGTCCTTAAGGGGTTAAAGCTAAATATTGCATGTTTATGTGTAAAGTAAAAATACAATGATTTGAAACAATGTGTCACATTTTCTCTTCTGCTTCGAAGGGAATTATAAATCTACGATATTTCATCCTAACGTTGTTTAATATGTTTCTATTTCGGCAATAGAGGATTAATATTTCTTCATTACAGTGAAGTTATTAAAGGGCCGGTATCATACATACATAACATAGTATCACTAACAATACTAAACCAAAATATGAATTTCATATATTATTACTATGACAACTAAACCCAAAATACAAATATGCTGACATACATTTACATGCTTTCATTCCCACAATAGTACATAGCATTCTCTGCATACGGACTAGTCCATCAAAACCAGCTCTTCATTCATCCCTATTGTAGCTGCAGATCCAAAAGAAATAAACCCCACATTAAGGAGACTTTAGAAATGGGGGAATCCATTCTTATTGATCCCAAACATCAGTCGTAATTCCATCTGGAGCAACCAGCTGTTATTAAAATCTTCTAAATATTACAATACTGTGTTACGGAAGTCGGAGGTCATACCATAGTGAAACATTGCTGAGTTTGTGCTGCCTGTGATAGGGAATTAAAGGAACACTCCATATATTGCTTGCTGAACTGCTTTATGTGTCTGGAGTCTGTCACATTGGTATCAGATTATTAAATCTTTGCTTTCAAAAGAAAATGTCACTTTTATAATTGGAGCAAAAACACCTCCCTGGCTGTCACTCAGATGCCAAGTCTTTCAGACACCAACATCTCTCAGACAGCCATGAAGGTTTCCTTCTTATTCAGTCAACATCTAGGACCTAGTGTGTGCCTGCCTTGCCCCTTTTCATTGTTCTGTGCTACATCTCATTGCAAATCCTCTGACTGGTGTATTCCTCAGCAGACTTCCAGTCTGTGTGGGGCATAGGTGTCACTACAGGGGCCAAGGGGAGGCCCCTGTGTTGTGCCTTGCCCTCTGTGTGCCTCTCTGCCAATTTATCTGTGCCCTTCTGCAAACACAAGCATATTCTCCAACTGGACCATGAGAGATAAGGTTTCTCTCATTCCTGGCCAAAAGTAAGGCTCAGAGAGTAAGGAATAAACAGTTTGTTTTGTTCTTTTTAAATGTATTCATTAAAATATCCCCTTCTTACTGCCCCATACCCCATCACAGCTCCTACCCCTAACGTCTGCTCCACCCGACCACCAGGGATAAGGATTCTCCCCTCTCTGGCCAAACGTATGGCTCAGGAAAGTGGACTAAACCCTTTTTAAGGTATTTGTTTTTTAAATATCCCCTCACTACTGCCCTTTACCATATCACAGTTCCTACCCAATGTCTGCTCCTATCCTCCACCACAGCCCTCATTACCCCCTCCACCCACTACATTCCCCATAGCCCCTATTTTGCCTGCGCCAACCCAGCTTCTATTACCCCTTGTAGTTACTATAGCCACTAATACCCCCTGTATCCACTACAGCTCCTATTACCCCATGCACCCACAACAGCCCCTTTTTGCCCCTTGCTCACTACAGCCTCTTGCACCCCTATTACCCCCTGCACCCATAAAAATCACTAATATCCCCTCCATCCACTACGGCCTCTATAAATCCCTTAACCCACTAAAGTCAACTAACCCACCCCAGCACCCACGACAGCCCCTATAAACCTGCACCCACTGCAGCCATATCACCACCAGCACCAGCTACAGCACCTTTCCCCTTGCATACCCTGTTACCTCCTGCACCCACTATAGCCCCATTATGTATTGCACCCACTGTAGCCTGTATTCCCCCTGCAACCACTGCTAATGTGGATTCATAGTGGAATTTATCAGTTGAGGTGGCATTAGGCAGCAATAGAAACACTGTCTTTACTCAGATCAGGCCATGTCTGTATCACGGAGTATACAGGAACTTTGATCTGTAGTAGCTCTGGTGTCTAGAGTTTCCCTTTAAATCCCACAGGGCAGCTCGGTACATTTTAGGAGAGTAGTCCCTGCACTGCTTCCATTTTAGGGTAGATTAATAGGTGTTTAGTTCAGGAGTTTATACACTGTTGTAATATAATTCTATAAACCGCTTTTCACAGCTGCTTACTGCTTCAAGTCCACTCACAATTTCAGCATCGAGTTTTAAGTCCACCCGGAAATCTCGATTCATTATCCATGGGTTTATTGATTATGGGAAGGACATGTGGCTGCAGGATATATGCAAGGTAAGTGTCACCATTACTATTTACTGAATTTATTAATGAGAAAGCGATTCACACCATCTAAAGGAGAATGTCTGTCTGTAACTGAAATAAAACCTACTTAATTTTAGGCAATGCTACAAGTGGAGGATGTGAATTGTTTCTGTGTTGACTGGAGTGGTGGATCGCGCACAGTTTACACCCAGGCTTCCAACAATGTCCGTGTCGTGGGAGCAGTAGTCGCCCATTTTATTGACATTCTAGTGGTATGTAATTACATTTAATTCTCTGAAAACTGTTTTTATCATAAAACCGTTACTAACTTATGATAACATGTACTGTAGTTCTTTTTTTTTAATTATTATTTCTTTTTAGTTGAAATCATAGGTACAATCAGACCAAATACGTGTGCAAGAAGGTTAAGCGCGTACGTCAACATTTTGTGCAAAACATTAGAGAAGTGCCTAAACCTAAACCACAACCTATGAGATACATTTTCATTTTGTGGTGGATAGTGACATGCTGAGTATATGTGGGTTTGGGGCTAGGTACGTCTAAGATATCACTAACATTGCTGAATTACGTATGGGCACTATTCTTCAAGAATAACTCCTGTTTATTGCACACGTCAGTCCCTGCTGTAGCGGAGCCACGGTTATTTAACACCTATTTGAGGGAATGCTCACTGGGATATGCTCTTAAACCACCAAAAATTAGGTAATGAGTTGGTCTTAGAACCAGTCCAGCTGAAAAGTGTAAGGTATGTATGTATGTAATGTGGAAAATAAAACTAAGCAAGGGCACTACAATAAAATAAAAGTTATCAAAGAAGACCACTTGAGTGGAGGTTAGGCAGTCACTTTAGATGATTCAAGTTCTGAACGCCACATAGCAGTCCGGTGCAGACCTCCAAGGGGTGAATGGGATTGCATCCTCTGGGTTCCAGCAATGCACAGCTCGGGTAGGTGCTCTGGACCCAACACTTTTTTTAGAGAGTCTTGAGGTAGGTTCATTGTCGCTAACAGAGCTGTCACTTCTGGAAGGTCATGGACCAGATTCATTTGTTTGCTTAGAAGGACCGCCAGCGTGCATGCCAACCACCATCTGTATTAAATATCATGTTTCCTAAGGAGAGATGTAAATGTAAGGCACCCATCTTGCCTGACAGGCCTTGGATGTCAGAATGGAGCACTGCCACATCTGTCAATGTTTCTGTTGATTAGCTAAAAGTGACTTCAGTACCACGGCTGTCACCAGTGTAGCATCCGAACCCAGAGGTGCCAGTAGTTGTTGGACCCGTGGGACTTCCACCTGATCAACAGGCAGTGTCAGATAAAGGAGGGGGCAACAGGGCAATTGTCCCCTCTCCCCCCGAGAGCTGATGCTCTCCCCTGCAGGGCCGTTGCTATCCAAGCGCTGGCTCTGCTATGTGGATTACGGACCGGAGGGGAGATCAGAAATCTCCCTTACCAGTCTGCAGGCACTTTGCTGGCAGCTGGCAGCTGCTAGAGTTCACTCTCACCACTAGGACCACCAGGGATTGAGAAAGATCCCCCCCCCCTCCCCAAAAAAGGTAAGAAGGGAGGGAATATCTAAAGATTATTTATTTTAATTTAAAAAACACACATATATATATTTTTTTAAATCCTCGCCTTACCCTCACACTAAATAACTTTCCCAGTCACACACTGCCCACCCACATATTCCCACCCCACACACTGCAGCCCTCACACACACACACTGCAGCCCTCACACACACACACACACACACTGTACCCCCCTCACACACACTGTACCCCCCTCACACACACTGTACCCCCTCACACACACTGTACCCACCTCACGCACACTGTGCCCCCCTCACACACACTGTGCCCCCCTCACACACACTGTGCCCCCCTCACACACACTGTGCCCCCCTCACACACACTGTGCCCCCCTCACACACACTGTGCCCCCCTCACACACTCTGTGCCCCCCTCACACACTCTGTGCCCCCCTCACACACTCTGTGCCCCCCTCACACACTCTGTGCCCCCCTCACACACTCTGTGCCCCCCTCACACACTCTGTGCCCCCCTCACACACTCTGTGCCCCCCTCACACACTCTGTGCCCCCCTCACACACTCTGTGCCCCCCTCACACACACACACTGTGCCCCCCTCACACACACACTCTGTGCCCCCCTCACACACACACTCTGTGCCCCCCTCACACACACACTCTGTGCCCCCCTCACACACACACTCTGTGCCCCCCTCACATACTGCATCCCTCACACACACACACACACTACTGCCCCTATATCCTACTGTTCTAAAACGGTTTAACTAATTATTCTGAGAGGGCACCATGCACTCATGGCACCATAACCACTACATAGAGCTGTAGTGGTTATTGTGCCTAGATTTTTTTAAATAACCTACCAGTGCCACTCCCCAGATTATGTTTTGGATCCGCTCCTGTCAACAGGTAATATATCATCCGAGAGGTCGGAGTAGGCCTCTGGGTAGGAGGCCATCTTGGGCCCTGTCGCACCTTGCACCTGCCACCATAAGTTGCGGATGCTTAAGCCCATATGGGGCTTCTCAGACTTTTTTTCTTGGTCTTTCGACCCATGGTGCCTGTCCCATCTTGGTAGAGGGCCACGTAGGAAAGTATTTTAGTACTTGCGGCTTGGAGCTCTCTTTTACTGCGGCCATTCCGCTCGGCTGCTTGGTTCTGGCCCCCTATACTGTATTTCTGATTGACCGATTATGTTTGTTTAGCCTCATGCAATTTTTTAAATTTATTTTGTATTTATTTTTTTACAGAAAAATTTCAGCTACTCTCCTTCTCAAGTGCACGTCATCGGTCACAGTCTGGGCGCACATGCTGCCGGAGAGGTTGGAAAAAGGATGCCAGGAATTGGGAGAATTACTGGTATGTTAACTGTATAAAGATCATTTAAAAAGTAAATATAACAAGAGGGCTCAACAAATTTAATAATAACACAAATCGGTGCGTAAAAATAATGATCAATAATAATAAAATCCCTATAAAAAGGCTGCTCAACACGAAGAGAATCTTCCAAATTCAAATCAACATTAAAATAGTAGACAGGCAGTGTGAGCACTTAGTAGATGTACTTGTCTTCCGTTATATTATATTTACATTTGCCTATATCGCACCATAATAAAGATAAGTCATCTATACCCACTCTATTAGATTACATTGTATACCAAGGTTGAACCATTGATTCCTTTAGTTGTAATTTATGTATGTTTGCAATCATATTTGTAGTTCTCCTTAATTAACGGATATCCAATTCCAGCTTAAAAACCCCTTCTAGGCAGGAACAAATATAACTTGTAAAGGTTGATTGGATTCTATCAAACCATTTTTTTTTTTTTTTGAAGTGATAGAGGGAGCATACAAGATAAGTATGCCCATTTTGGAATAATATACGCTTTGATGGTATTTACCCGTCCCCACCAGGAGATCTCATAAAATCTCCATTCTTTTAAAAGCCTATTGGTGGACTTAATAAGCCTCAAAAAGTTAGCTTCCATTGTGTCCCTGGGATCTGAAGTCATTACAACACCCAAGTATTGGAACTCTTTAACTGTCCACCTAAACTCATATTTTTTTTATTGATTGGAGATTGTCCATATTTTTAATAAGAACGATGGTTTTATTCACATTTAAATTGTAGTTTGAATTACTACTATATATATGAAATTCTCTCCTGAGCTCTGGGAGAGATTCTATAGGATTTTATTGATGTTAAGCATTCTGCTTCTTTAATATGATGACAACATATGGTCTTTTTATATCGTTTCTCAATTTACGCATGTTATATTCTATTCTTGCTGAAATGTTTTCCATAGTAAAAATAATCTTATTTTCTGCTTATAAATTATAAAATTTAATAAAAAGGTCAGGCAAGTGTATTCCCCTTCTACGTCTTTCCTGACTAACCAATTTGATCCGTTACCCTCAGGTTACTGCTTTATATATATTCCAGAGACATTTTGAGAAGACTTCCTCTGACACGTTTTCTTTAAAGTATAATTCTGACATCTTCTTAATGTAGTCTGTATTATCTTTCAAGTCTAATAGGGTCTTGTTCAATCTCCATGACGGAGGTGATCTCTTTTATTCCTCTTTTAAGTCTACTACCATAAAGCCATGGTCTTAGCCATGTATTAGCTCTGATGTTAATAGTTTTTATAAAGTTCACCAGACTACTGTTACCCAAAACCATATCGATTCTCACTGCTGAACTGTGTGGAATAGATCTATGGGTATAGTTCCACTCATCTGGGTGAAAAAGTCGCCAACAGTCATAGAGTTCATGTTTCTTACACACTCTAAACAAGGCCGCAGCTTGTTTTACTACATTCTTATCAATTGTTTGGAACCCAAAAATTTGTCCCACGCAGGGACTGCCACACAGTTAAAATCTCCCGCCATTAACGTGAATCCTTTGCGAACCGGGTCCACCAAAATTAAAACTTTTGATAATAACCTGATGGGGGCTTTTTAGTTGAGTTAATGTTCACCAGAGTATAGTCTACTCCATTTATTTGCCCTATTAAAATAATAAATCTGTCTTCAAGTCCTGAGTACTCACTAAAGTAGTCATAGGGAGGGCTGGATAGGAAGGTGAGGAGGCGTATATTCTATCCCCACCCCCATCCCCACAGCATTTCATCTATCCCCCAATACCTTTAACTTTATCTTTCCTATTTCAACTTACAGCCCTTCCTTTTATGTCTATGTTCAGTATTAAAGTGTCATAAGTTTATTGTTCCTTCCCTCTTTTCCATACCTTATACTTTATACAGAGGAAGGGAAGGGGGGAGAGTATAGGAGTAAAAAAACAAAAAGCTTAACTTCGTGTTTAAATGATTTTCATTTAGGAGATTCTATTATTTAACATTTTAGTGACCTAATTGTTAATGTTATTCCTGATATTTCCTGATTAAACCAGTATTAACATATTCTATATAGTGAATAGATATCAAAGAAAGTGGTTACACTACTATTCTAAGAGATAAACCATCCTCCCATATACTATATATGCTATAATCTATATACAATACTTTGTGAGGATAAATATCTGGGAAATATTACTTTCCTTGCCCCTTAACAAAAGTGCTAACATCAAGTGATATAAAACTAAATCACGTGCCTTATTAATTTAATTTAAATACATCATTGACAAATAAACAAAAGAGAAGAGAAAGGGAGAGAGAGAAAAATATATTCTTCCCGATCACCTGTTTCCTGCTAATTATTGAAACGTTTAATACATCCACCCATATAAGTGATTCACAGAAACGATCTATATCTTAAATATTCTTTTCTGACAATTAACCCCTTCCTTTTTAACTCTCCTCTCTCTATTTTCTCTTAGGAATCATAATAAACATTTACATAATGTGCTTAAACTCTTTGTCTAGGTATGAGCAATCCTTAAATCAAACAATCAATATCAGTGAAACCATTCAGCTTGACTTGCAGTTACAGTATGAATAGATTTCGTAGTTCATATGTCACTTTTAAGATCCTTACGCACTACATCCAAAAATTCCTAAAACAAACTTGGTGAAAGATTATTTCTTTCCACTTCGGGAGGTTGTGTGCCGTGTGACAGTGTCATTGAGGAGTCTGCATTGTCTTTTTCCATCATTTCTGAATTTTCTTGTATTGGGAAAAAAAGATGCTAACCTCTTTTCTTGTTTTTGACCTTTTTTGTCATTCTTGGAATCATCTTTCTTTTCTTGAGTTCTCTTAGATGCCGTTGCTGGTAGTCCAAAGAGGAAATGATACAGTGAGAAAATAATTTTCTCTTTCCCTTTCTTTTGTTTCACTTTCTTTTTTTCTCTCCTTTCCTTTTTTTGCCCTTTATTCTTTCTTCTCTTTCCTTCCCCTTTTTTCCCTTTTGCTCCCTTTCTTATCTTTTTCCTCTTTTTCCTTCTATTTACATTTCTTTTATTTGATTTTTATATAGAAAGACAAAAGGCAGAACTATGCAGTGCAGCTATGATCTTGTTTGATAATGTTTTAACCTAAAGGTTTTATCAGATTATTGATTAGGTCTGTAGTAATATTTATTCCTAGAGCAAGTCTAACACTGAGGTCTAGGAAAAAGTGGATAATCCCTCTTCAGTAATACAGCATAATGCCGTTAGATTAAATCTTTGGTTTGTTCTTCACCTTTTCCCCCAATTTCTTTAAATCTTTATAGACTATCTTCCATATTTATTTAATCTCGTGGAACATTAGCTACCCCCACAGTTATTATCTGGGATATTTAATTGTCATATGACTCTGTACCTGGGGATCCTCTATAAACGTGGCCGCCTGTCCCTCTTCGAGATACGGCGTGTACTGTGCCCTCAGGTTCCCACTCCCATCTTGCCAGGATATCTCCTCGGCCCTCCTCCCCACTACAACAATCCTCATTAAAATTACTTGTTCACAATAGGATCAGAGTGTCAGGGGTGGCGTTCCAATGACCGGGACCCAGTATGCCTGATGTTGAAAGTAGGAGTCACTGTGTGGAAATGGATTATCAGGACCTGGTGCAGGGTAACTGCACGCCCCCTGGTGTTGAGCACTAGCATTCATGCGGCCACATACCAGGACCCTGATGCAGCTTCTGTAGATCCCAGGTGCCAGATGACAAGAAGCAGACCTTCCAGGATCTGAATAGGGAGACTCTGCAGCAGATATGTATCCAGTACAGAAGCAAGGAAAGACTAGAATAGACACCAAACAAGACAGAACTAGGAGAACCCAGAACCGGAGCAGGACAGAAAGCAGAACCCAGAATATGTACACAAGACATGAGGAAAACAAGAACAGAGCAGGACATGACATGACAGGACTGTACATGAACTAGGAATACAAGACAAAATAAAACAAGACAAGAGATACAAGGCAAAACAAGAGGAGACAAAACTAAGTACTATATATGTAAAACATTTGAGATTTAGACACACATAAATGGCCAAGATATATGCAGCCCACCCAGTGGCGTACACATGACCCATGGGGCCCCGGTGCGAAAATTGATCCGTGGGCCCCCCCCCCCCCCCTCGCGCTTACTCTGCGCGGGCCGGGGCAGCAACACATGGCGGCGGGCACCTGGTCGCAGGGCTGCGACCGCGGTATGTACGCCAGTGCATGCAGATGCACACACACTTAAAGGACCACTACAGTGACCCAGATCACATCAGCTTAATGAAGTGGTCTGGGTGTCAGGTCCCTCTAGTTTTAACCCTGCAGCTGAAAGCATAGCAGTTTCAGAGAAACTGTTATGTTTCACTGAGGGTTACTCCAGCCTCTAGTGGCTGTCTCACTGACAGCCGCTAGAGGCGCTTCCGCCATTTTAAGACACTGAACGTCCATAGGAAAGCATTGAGTAATGCTTTCCTATGGCCGGTTTGAATGCGTGCGCGGCTTTTGCCGTGCATGCGCATTCGGAGCTGAGAGGCGGAGGGATCCCCAGCGCCATGGGAGTCCGGCGCTGGAGAAAGGTAAGTGCTGAAGACACACACATACACACACTCTCACGAACAAATGCATACACACTAGCTAACAGACACACACATTTACTGACAGAGACACACTCAGCGGCAGACATACATACACACTCACTTACAAAACATACACTCTCACTGACAAACACACACTCACTAACAGACATCAAACAGACTCACTAACACACACACACAAACACACTCACTAGCAGACACACACACACTCTAACACAAACACCAACACTCACACTAACACACTCACACTAACACACTCACACTAACACACTCACACTAACACACTCACACTAACACACTCACACTAACACACTCACACTAACACACTCACACTAACACACTCACACTAACACACTCACACTAACACACTCACACTAACACACTCACACTAACACACTCACACTAACACACTCACACTAACACACTCACACTAACACACTCACACTAACACACTCACACTAACACACTCACACTAACACACTCACACTAACACACTCACACTAACACACTCACACTAACACACTCACACTAACACACTCACACTAACACACTCACACTAACACACTCACACTAACACACTCACACTAACACACTCACACTAACACACTCACACTAACACACTCACACTAACACACTCACACTAACACACTCACACTAACACACTCACACTAACACACTCACACTAACACACTCACACTAACACACTCACACTAACACACTCACACTAACACACTCACACTAACACACTCACACTAACACACTCACACTAACACACTCACACTAACACACTCACACTAACACACTCACACTAACACACTCACACTAACACACTCACACTAACACACTCACACTAACACACTCACACTAACACACTCACACTAACACACTCACACTAACACACTCACACTAACACACTCACACTAACACACTCACACTAACACACTCACACTAACACACTCACACTAACACACTCACACTAACACACTCACACTAACACACTCACACTCACACACTCACACTCACACACTCACACTCACACACTCACACTCACACACTCACACTCACACACTAACACACTCACACTCACACACTCACACTCACACTCACACACTCACACACTCACACACTCACACTAACACACTCACACTCACACACTCACACTCACACACTCACACTCACACACTCACACACTCACACACTCACACACTCACACACTCACACTCACACACTCACACTCACACACTCACACACTCACACACACTCTCACACTCTCACACTCTCACACTCTCACACACTCTCACACTCTCACACTCTCACACTCTCACACTCTCACACTCTCACACTCTCACACTCTCTCACACACTCTCACACACTCTCACACACTCTCACACACTCTCACACACTCTCACACACTCTCACACACTCTCACACACTCTCACACACTCTCACACACTCTCACACACTCTCACACACTCTCACACACTCTCACACACTCTCACACACTCTCACACACTCTCACACACTCACTCACTCTCACACTCTCACACACACACTCTCACACACACACTCTCACACACTCACACACACACACTCACACACACACACTCACACACACACACTCTCACACACACACACTCTCACACACACACACTCTCACACACACACTCTCACACACACACTCTCACACACTCACACACACACATGTTTTTTTTTTTTATTTAATCCCCCCAGCCTCCTTACCTTTTGGAGAGCTGAGGGGATTCCCTGGGGTCCAGTGGTGCTGCTGGGCTCCTGGGGGGACGGTCACCCGGCGGGCAGTCAGGCTGGCCGGTGCGCGAGGGAGCACTCTCCCCTGAGTGCTTCCTCTTCAGCTCCCTCGCGCGCCGCGTACTGATACCGGCGCCGGAAGATGACGTCATCTTCCATCTCCAGTATCATTGCGGTGCGCGAGGGAGCTGAAGAGGAAGCACTCAGGGGAGAGTGCTCCCTCGCGCACCGGCCAGCCTGACTGCCCGCCGGGTGTAAGCAGGGCCAGCCTCGGGGGGCCCTGAGGTGGCCGACTCCTGGGGCCCCCAGGAGAAGAGGCTGGCCCAGTGCGTACATACCGGGTCGCAGGGGCGGCCGGGCCCCCTGGTGGGCCGGGCCCGGTCGCAGCCGCGACCCCTGCGACCCTGGTATGTACGCCACTGAGCCCACCATTGCGCCAAAGTACTCCAAATACAGTGTGTCCTAACTGCCTAGATATGCATGACTAAATGAACAATAATAAAACACACACAGCACTTACCTGCAAGAAAGGGCAGAGGACTTGAAGCATCTGCCTGCAGGAACAGACTGAAACAAATAGGATTCATGGAAAAGGAACGGTGTGGCAACATGAAACAAACAATTAAAGGAATCCAGGAGACTGGGAATTCCAGGAACGGAATAAAGGAATGAACCCAGAAAACTCAGCATAAAGAAAACCAGACATGGAATCGAAAACCAGAAAAACCAAGAAAAACTAAACACGAATTGTAAAAAGAGTAAAGGATACCAGAAGCCAAGGCCAGACATCTCCGCAGAACAGAGCAGGATGTGACAGTCAGCATGTGGATTCTGAAGGGTTCTTCTTGTCTCATGTAACACTTTATGTAAAACTATTTGATTATTCATTATAAATACAGTCCATAAGGAAGATATAGAAAATATTGATTTTACACTTTGCGTATGGGACATTTTTACGAATATCTGTTTTTACAAAATACATAAATTAACCTGTCAATCAGCAGTGGCTAAGACCAGTAAAGTATTGTCATGTATAAAAATGGGTGTTAATTCTCGGGATGAAAGCATAATTTTGCCTCTTTATAAATCACTGGTAAGACCACACCTTGGATATGCCGTGCAAATTTGTTGGGCACCTGTTCTAAGAAGGACATTATGGCACTTGTAAAAGTGCAGTGGCGGGCTATGAAGAAAGGTTAATAAATGTAAATCTCTTTAGGTTAGAAAAACGTCGCCTCGGAGGGGATATGATACACTGTGTGGAAATCTATTCACAAACTGGACTTTACATAGGACACAAGGTTGCTCTCTTAGACTGGAAAAAAAAGAGATTTAGTCTAAGGCAAAGGAAAGTTATTTTTACAGTAAGAACAATAAGGATGTGGAATTATCTGCTTTAACAGGTGGTTTTATCAGAGTCTGTAGAGATTTTTTTTTTCAATTTATAATTTTATTGAATTTTCATGATAACATAAAAAATAAAACAAAGGTGGAGGGTACAGAACAAAGAGAAGGGAGGGGAGGGTGGGGGCAAGCGGTTAAATTTTTTAAGACCTTGTAACATTGCATAGATCAGCTGAGTAATTGCAGAGGTCCCTCAACAGTTTATGTAACAGTATACATTAACGACAGCACAGAGCAACACAGGAAGGACCAAGGCCCCCGAGGGGATAGCCAGGTAGTGGTTTCTTTTCCCCAGCGGTCGGGTGTGGCCTTAGAGGTTAATCGTGTCGCTAGGGGGAGAAGGGGATAGGAAGAGGGGGGTAATGAAGGGTAACTTAAGGGGGCAGCAAAGCGCCCCGCTGAACCTTAACGTCATATATGTGATAGTGAATGTGTGTCATCCTATGTGGTGTCATCTAGTCCTCAGGTACCTTCGTGCTGTATAATCTGCATACGGTGTTTTGTGTAACGTACTCTTTGGAGGTGCTGATATGCCGGTTAGAGATGTGATACGCATGTTTGGGAATTTCCGTGAAGGGCGTTAGCTAAATATACTGTGGTGTTTTGTGAGTGCCATTATCTAGGGGGTGTATATATCAGCCCACTGCTTCCAGGCTTCTTGGAATTTGTCAGATTGTGCAATGGAGGTGTTGGACATTCTTTCATAGAGGTAGTACAGGTGTATTTTGTCCATCAATTGTTGTTTGGAAGGGCAGGTGGTGAGTTTCCATCTATTCGCTATGAGGTTTCTAGCTGCTAGGATGGTTAACATCGCCACCTGTTTATAGGGTTTAGTCATGGTTGTGGGGAGGAGCAAAAATAGGCATGTTAAGGGGTCGAGTTTGACCTCTGTAATATTCATCAACTGAAGGATGTCCCTAACGTGTCCCCAAAGAGGTGTTAGTATGGGGCAGCCCCACCAGATGTGGAGCATTGTGCCCACTGTTGTTCCACATCTCCAGCATTCTGCAGGAACTGTTGGGTAGAACTTGTGTAATTTACTTGGTGTTAGGTACCATCGATAAACTAGTTTCCTGTGAGCTTCTAAGTGGGAGTAGCAAGTGGTAATGCCTTTGAGCGCATTGAGAGAACGTAACCAATCTTTACCAGATGGCGAGGGAGTGTATTCTGCCTGCCATTGTTGTTCGTAATTGGGTGCTTTGGTGTCAATATTATTCGTTAACATGTTATAACATACAGACAGTGACTTGGGTTTTGCAGGTGTGAGCCAGCAGCGGTCATAGAACGAATCCATGGGTTGTTGGCTGGAGATCGGTATGTCAACTTTGGTGAGTATTTTAGAGGTGGCAATGCTTTTTAATTGGAGGTATTGGAAGACGGAAGAGTTAGGAAGGCCATACTTTTCCTGAAGATCTGGGAAGGGCAATAGCCGGTGATCGTGGTATGTGTCGGCTATGTGATGAATGCCTTGTTTCGCCCAAGAATTCATTGACAAGTCTGAAGCTAGGGAGTTCAGGGCCGTTATTGGTGCTCTTGGGTGAAACCTATTGAGTTTGTGTTGTGTGCGATGTAGAGAGTCCCAGTGCTTAATAGTTAGAATCGAGGTGTTAAAGAGATGAAGGGTGTGCGACCTAAGCTTTTTAGGTGTCCACAGTATCGGGATCAGAGAGCCTCCAGGTGCTTTGGCATGTTCCATGTCCACCCCCTGGAAGGTCCCCTTAGGGGCATGGAGTTTAATCGCCGCCTCCAAGAGGGACGCTTTATGGTATCTAGAAACATCGGGGAAACCCAGTCCCCCCTGCTCCAAGCGCCTCTGAAGAAGCGACGCCGACAGTCGGGGTTTGCGGGATTCCCAGATGAACGAGGAGAGAACTGCCTGGAGATGCTTGAAAAACGTCGGTTTGACATAAATCGGTAGCATCCGAAATTTGTACAGAAGTTTTGGGAGAAGCATCATCTTTACCGAGTTAATTCTTCCTAGCCAGGAGAGCTTAACTGCCTTCCATTGCTGGGTAAGTGGTTTGAAGTTAAGTTTAAATACGTCTGTTGGGGAGGGACCAAGTTTCACTCCTAGTTAAGTAATATCAGTCGTTCTCCAGTCAAAGGGGTGGGATTGTTTAAGCCGTGCTGTCATTGAACTGGATAAATTTATAGGAAGTGCTTGAGTCTTACCGAGGTTAAGCTTATAGTGGGATAGTTGCCCATACTGGTGGAGTAAGTGAGTTAATGCTGGGACGGATTGTTCGGGTTCTTTCACCGTGAGCAGAATATCATCTGCGAACATGGAAAGACAAAATGTGTTCTTCCCTACGTCCACACCTTTGATCATGTCATGATGTCGTATTAATGCCGCTAAGGGTTCTAAAGATAATATATAGAGCAGTGGTGACAATGGGCACCCCTGTCTGGTGCCGTTAGTTATTGCAAAGGGAGTAGAGAGCCTGAATTGGATACTCTCGCTTGTGGTTTATTATAAAGGGCCATGATGCCCGAGACAAGGCCCTCTGGGAAGCCGAATTTGTACATAACTTGTTTCATGTATTCCCAGTTGACCCTGTCAAAGGCCTTTTCTGCATCAAGGGCTAAGAGTAAACCTTTGTCATGTGTATCTTGCATGTGTGTTGAATATATTCAAGACTTTCCGGGTGTTATCGGAACCCTGCCTGCCTTTGATAAAACCAGATTGGTCGTTATGGATCAGTGAAGGTAGAAATTTGGCTAGCCTATTAGCTAGAAGTTTGGCGTACACTTTGACATCCGCATTTATGAGGGATATCGGTCTAAAGTTTGGGCAGTGGGTTGGGGGTTTCCCTGGCTTGGGCAAGATCGAGATGTGAGCTGTCAACATTTCTGAAGGTATACGTCCTGAGGTGTAACAGGAATTGTACAGGTCCGTCAGGTGTGGCGCAAGTATAGTCATGTAAGTTTGGTAATATAGGTTGGTAAAACCGTCTGGTCCTGGAGCTTTTTGTTTGGGCAGGTCTTGTATTGTCCTTGTCACCTCCTCTATAGTGAACGGTGATGTAAGGGTCTCGACATCTGAATCATGCAATTTGGGGATATCAACGGAGTTTAGGAAGTCTACAATGGAGTGTGGGGAGGGCTGAGCCAATTTTCTAAATTGTGGGCAATAGCTTCTTGACTGCCATTCTGGGGTCAAGAAGGAGTTTTTTCCTAGTTTGTTGCAAAATTGAAAGTGCTTCAGACTGAGTTTTTTGCCTTCTTTTGGATTAACATAAAAAAATAGATGTGAGACAGGCTTAACTTGATGAACATATGTCTCTTTTCAGTCTATGTAACAGTGTGTCCTCAAGAGCAGTGGTCCCCAACCCCAGTCTTCATGGACCACCAACAGTCCAGGTTTTGTCAGTATCTTCATTGGAATTAAACAGGGAAATACATAACACCTAGACTGTTTAGGATTTTCACTGCATTAGTGTTTATTTCTATCCAAACATTACATTTCCTTATTAAACACATATTATATTATATTATATTATATATTTTATTAGAAGTAGCATAATAAAGATTTTTTGCATTTCATTTGAAGAAGAAATCTCTCATTTGTAAGGATGTCACACCAGTATAATTCCTACTTTAATCTAGGTTTGGATCCGGCAGAGCCCTATTTCAAGGGAACTCCAGCTGAGGTCAGACTGGATCCATCAGATGCACTTTTTGTTGATGCCATCCATACAGATGGTTCTTCAGTCATTTCCCATGCCGGTTGGTATAGAAAGGATTACATAACTGGAAATAATTATATGTGGATGGTCTTATTATATTAATTATGTGTGGAATGTCTTTTTTATGTTTCAGGATTTGGTGGTTATGGAACGAGTGAAATGGTTGGACATCTGGATTTCTTTCCCAATGGAGGAGAGCACATGACCGGATGCAGTAAGAAATCGGTTATTAGAATGATTGACATTGACCACATGTTGGAAGGTATTTACATGGGAAATGTTTGTATTTAAGTTTGGGTAATTTTATGACTATTTTGAAATGTTGTGATCTGATGATTCATTTTTTCTTCATTAGGAGTTAGTGATATGTTTGCGTGTAATCACCTCCGAAGTTACAAGTATTACACTGAAAGTATCCTCTCCCCACAAGGGTTTGTTGGATACCCAGCTAAATCCTTTGAAGCTTTCAAACTGGTAAATTATCAACAACAAAAACTGATCTTTAAACTGAATGTTTAAGAGCATTTTTTAAGAGTAAATGCCCATGATATATTGTGTCTAACTACAGAACTCTGTTTCTTCTCAGGGTGTTGGATTCCCATGTCCCAGCGGTGGTTGTCCTTTAATGGGTCACTTTGCAGATACATATAAAGGAGTCACTGGGAGAAATCAAAAGTATTTCTTGAACACTGGAGCCCAAAAACCCTTTTCACGTAAGTTTTCTTATAAACTAACTTAGTAGCCTTACACACAAGGACATCTGCAAGTTCCTATTTGCCAGGCATTATCCAGGCACAACAGCTACAGTAGAGAGCACGGCAAGTTATCACTCTTGGAGTTTGCCTTTAATTTACTAAAAAAAAAAGAGAGAGAAAGAAATCAGGAGAAACTCAAACACTTTATGAAGAGCCACCTGAATATCCCAAATAATTATGAACTAGTTTAATCAGGTAACATAGTATCCGTGTTTACAGAACTCTGATTTATATCTAATTTAATATATGTTCACTTACTGCAGGCTGGAGATACAAGGTAACTGTCCACATGAAAGGAGATAGTTACATGTCTGGGTATTTCCAGATTGAATTACTTGGAAAATCGAAATCATCCGAGAAACATCAAATTTACAAGTAGGTACACACAACTCTACATAGTGTAAAGGGATATTATCTGTACTTTTTAAAATAAGTGACATTATCTCTGCATAATACTAACAAAGAATATTATAACTGACTTAAAGACACATCCCTGATCCTTGAAATGCTATATGTATGAAGAGTATGTCCTATATTTTTCATTTTACACAAAGTACAGATCACTTTGATAAATTTACCTTGTTACACCCCCCTGGCTGTCAATCAGACACCTGGTCCTGTTACTTCCTGGTTTGTTTAGCTCAGTGGAGATAAACTCAAGAGGCAGTAATTGCCCAGAGCACCTGCCTTGCAAAGACTTCTCATTGAGCTGCACTGTGATTGGACAGTCTCAGAAAGTATGGGCGGGGTAAGGAGGGGTAAGCTTATAAAGACATCAGACAAGATAACTGCAGTTTTACCAAATGCAGAATTAACATTCATGTTTCCATTTGAGTATATCTACTAAACAGTGATTGTTATTTTTCTCTAGTATTTGGGTAGTGGAGTATTATTTTAAAAGTAACTTTTGAAACAATCTGACCATTTTCTGTTATTTATTCACGAAAGAAAAACAAATAATTGTGTGTGGGAATGTTTGTCGCATGTTTCAATGGATAATGTAGTTTTTATAAAGATATCAATTCTTGCAGAATCCCCCACTGAACTTGCACAGGGCCAGTATTATGTGTTATCAGAACACAAGTAACATGCAGATTGTTTGTGTTTTGCACAGGGGATTCATCCGCACCGGAAAATCATACACGGCTTTCATTGATGTGCAGACCGATGTTGGAGCCCTCACTAAAGTTACATTTTACACAATGAACTTGTCTATGAAATCAGTGTATCCTGAGAAGATCACTGTGCAGAATGGAACAGATGGCCAGGTGTAAGTATTCTAGCCAACGTGTAGTTAACACATTTATAAACAAGACAAAAAGTTGGCAAAGCAAAACAACTCTTCCAACTGTTACAGCGATAGTGTGACTGCATATTACATGTTGTGCAACCCATTCTAAGCAGTGAGTTAGTGAGAAGACTGGTACGCTCAGTACAGCAGCCATTTGTCCAGTCCCCTCTGAATATTTTCATTTTAAACGTTACCAATAGTTTTGAACATTACAATTGTTATTTCGGGCTATAGATTCCCTTCTGTCCATTTCTTCAGTAAAATGAAGTTCAATTAATATTACTAACCTTGTCTCCAGTGCCAAACTCCTACATTGTGGCCTCCAGCTCCACCTCTGATGTCAGCGAGCATGCTGACGTCACCCGCAGTCTCATTGAATTCAATGCTTCCCATAAAGAAGCATTGGATTAGAGAGCCCGTGTGTGGCAAAAAGCCACATCCAATTCTATTTTTTACTCAGTCCGGAGCAGAATGCACTTAATGACTGCAAGAGTTAAATCCACCTCCAGTGGCTGTCTTCCTGACAATGTAACTTTGTACCAACGGCAATATGTTACATTTCAAGGTTAGAACTACATGGACCACTGCACCGGCAAGGTTCATTGACATGAAGTGTCGGGTGACTATAGTGTATTGTCAAACTATTGTGGCCATTAAAGCGTTCAATTGCATCAACATATTAATGGACTTTAAAGAACGTCGCATTGGCTTTGAGCCCCAGGAGATCCGCGGTACTCATCCCTCCGCCGCGATCAGATTCAGGAGGACTGTCTGACAACACAGTCAGTCCCGCTTGGCAAATTAGGCCCCCGAGGGCCATGTGTTTACTCTCAAAGAGCTGCAGAGGGACTGCCTGGGCTGTCAGGCAGTCTCTCGGTTTCTGAAATCTGAGATAAAAATGAATTATTAAGGAGCCATATATATATCTAGATATAAAAAAACAGAGGGTATCCCTGCACTCAAGCTGTAACACTTCAATAAATGCCGGGTGCCAGCCAGGGCTCAATGTATCCAAGAAAAAAAGCAACAAATGTAGCTGCACTCACAGACTTGTAGTTAAAATCTTCACTTGTTTATTGTTTCACATAAAAATGGTCGACGTTTCAGTCCCTCATAGGGACATGTCTTGATCCTGAGGAAAGTCCCTATGAGGGACTGAAACGTCGATCATTTTAATGTGAAACAATAAACAAGTGAAGATTTTAACTAAAAGTCCGTGAGTGCAGCTACATTTGTTGCTTTTTTATTATATCTATTATATGGATATATAACATTACACAAATAATCGTGTGTGTCATAATTCAGGGATTTTATTAATAATAATCAGAGAGACCTGCCTGACAGCCCAGGCAGAAATAATTTAATTTGTAAGCCCTATATATATAATCGTGTACCAAAACACCATAAAACCAGTACATGTGGGGTATTGTATTACTTGGGAGACTTCGCTGAACACAAATGAGTGATTTAAATGATATAATCAGTAAAAGTGCAGTTTTTGTGTAAAAGATGCAAAAAAAACAATGAATGCGAAGTCTGATCAGGGTTTGTGAGTAAATGGCTACTAACAAACACTAAACATACCCCATTTTGAATACCCCTGGTGTCTACCCCATCACGACATACTATTTGTACATGGGGGTAGTGTTGTACTCATAAGACATCGCTAAGTACAAATATGTGTAATTTATTGCAGTAAAAGTAAACAGTATTATTACAGTTAAAATGCCACACAAAACAAAAATACGGCTGAGCAGACATGTAGCGCAAATGCCATTTTTTGCTTTTTTTTGATCAGAACTTGTACAATTGCCTCCATCCTTAACGGGTTAACCATCACAAAGTGTCCCTTTAAGCACAACATATTAGTTCAATAAGATTGAAAATGAATACACATCGAGCAGAATGATGGCAGATAAGAACTCTAACTGTGAGAAGGGTCTTTATTCACTGTTTAAGTAAGAACATATATATATTGGCATTGAAACATGTGTTAGACAAAGTTATTATAGTCATGCTTTTTTATCGCAATGGTTTCACATTAGCAAATATTGACTTTGAACAAATTGTGTTTTTTACCCTCAGGTATACTTTCTGTGGGAGCGAAAAAGTCAAAGATCCAATACAGACAATCAAACGTTGTGCTTGAGTTTAGTGGTTTTTTTAACAATAAAAATTGTTTCTTTTTGCGTAATTTTTGTTTTCTCATTGAAGTACTGCAGACAGAGAGCGGTGCAGACAGCTGACAGTGCAGACAGCGAACACGGCAGAGCGCGAAGAAAGCACAGACAATACACACAGTACAAGACAGCATTTTATTAAGGTGCCATCCCATAGATGGCAAGATTGTCTGTCTGGTGAAATTTTCCATATCAAGCCTGTCAAACTCAAAGGCTAACGCGGGCCAAATAAATAAGGTTTAAGTTTATACGGGCTGCAAAACGGATAAAACTTCAGCTTTCATAGAAACATACGTTTATTTAGAAAAGTACAGTATAAAAAAAGTTACCTAACTGACACTGGACGTCCTCACGCATGTAAGGCTTCAAGAAAAGTTTGGTAATGGGACTGAAATGGTGAATGTATGCTGTTGGACATCTGTAAAAAATAAATGTTTTGTGTTGATTTTGAAGTCCTATGAGTGTGTTCTTCACTTTGGCAGAGATCATCAAACTTTATGATCTCAGCCAATCCAATGCTTTCCCCATCTCAGTCGGAAGCGTTCAGCGCCTCCATGCAGACTCCCTCCCCATTCTAATACACTGCCTCCGTCTAATACACTACCTTCTCCCCCATTCTAACACACTGCCCCCATCTAATACACTGCCCCCTCCTCCCAATCTAATACACTGCCCCCTCCTGCCCCATCTAATAAACTGCCCCATCTAATACGCTGCCCCACTCTCCATTCTAATACACTGCCCCATCTAATACACTACCTCCACTCTAATACACTGCCCCTTCCTCCCAACCTAATACACTGCTCCCCTCCCTCCAATCTAATTTAATACACTGCCCCTCTCCCAATCTAATACACTGCCCCTCTCCCAATCTAATACACTGCCCCTGTCTGATACACTGCCCTCTCCCCCATTCTAATAAACTGCCCCATCTAATATACTGCCCCTCTCTCCATTCCAATACACTGCCCCCTCTCCATTCCAATACACTGCCCCTCTCTCCGTTCTAATACACTGCCCCTCTCTCCGTTCTAATACACTGCCCCATCTAATACACTACCTCCACTCTAATACACTGCCCCTTCCTCCCGATCTAATACACTGCTCCCCCCTCCAATCTAATTTAATACACTGCCCCCTCTCCCAATTTAATACACTGCCCTCCCCCAAATTTAACATATTACACAGGAAGGTTCCCCAAGTCCCTCTTCTTCTACCTTAAGATGTGCCGCCCGTCCTCCAGTTCCAGCCCTGCTCTTCTCTGCTCAAGCAGGGCAGACGCTCCTCTGGCACTGCAAGTAGAAGGGAAGGGGGGGTGGCTCACACTGCAAACAGGACGGAAGGGGGAGTGGCTCACACTGCAAACAGGACGGAAGGGGGAGTGGCTCACACTGCAAACAGGACGGAAGGGGGAGTGGCTCACACTGCAAACAGGACGGAAGGGGGAGTGGCTCACACTGCAAACAGGACGGAAGGGGGAGTGGCTCACACTGCAAACAGGACGGAAGGGGGAGTGGCTCACACTGCAAACAGGACGGAAGGGGGAGTGGCTCACACTGCAAACAGGACGGAAGGGGGAGTGGCTCACACTGCAAACAGGACGGAAGGGGGAGTGGCTCACACTGCAAACAGGACGGAAGGGGGAGTGGCTCACACTGCAAACAGGACGGAAGGGGGAGTGGCTCACACTGCAAACAGGACGGAAGGGGGAGTGGCTCACACTGCAAACAGGACGGAAGGGGGAGTGGCTCACACTGCAAACAGGACGGAAGGGGGAGTGGCTCACACTGCAAACAGGACGGAAGGGGGAGTGGCTCACACTGCAAACAGGACGGAAGGGGGAGTGGCTCACACTGCAAACAGGACGGAAGGGGGAGTGGCTCACACTGCAAACAGGACGGAAGGGGGAGTGGCTCGCACTGCGTACATGAGGGAAGGGGGAGTGGCTCGCACTGCGTACATGAGGGAAGGGGGAGTGGCTCGCACTGCGAACAGGAGGGAAGGGGGAGTGGCTCGCACTGCGAACAGGAGGGAAGGGGGAGTGGCTCGCACTGCGAACAGGAGGGAAGGGGGGGTGGCTGGCACTGCGAGCAGAAGGGAAGGGGGAGTGACTGGCACTGCGAGTAGGAGGGAAGGGGGGGTGGCTGGCACTGCGAGCAGAAGGGAAGGGGGAGTGGCTCGCACTGTGTACATGAGGGAAGGGGGAGTGGCTCGCACTGCGTGCAGGAGGGAAGGGGGAGTGGCTGGCACTGCGAGCAGGAGGGAAGGGGGGGTGGCTGGCACTGCGAGCAGGAGGGAAGGGGGAGTGACTGGTACTGCGAGCAGGAGGGAAGGTGGATGGTTGGCACTGCGAGCAGGAGGGAAGGGGGAGTGGCTCGCTCTGCGTGCAGGAGGGAAGGGGGAGTGGCTCGCTCTGCGTGCAGGAGGGAAGGGGGAGTGGTTGGCACTGCGAGCAGGAGGGAAGGGGGAGTGGTTGGCACTGCGAGCAGGAGGGAAGGGGGAGTGGTTGGCACTGCGAGCAGGAGGGAAGGGGGAGTGGCTGGCACTGTGAGCAGAAGGGAAGGGGGAGTGACTGGTACTGCGTTTCAGAAAAATCTTTGTCTTTCTAAATAAGCACTGTGTGCAGGAGGGAAGGGGGAGTGGTTGGCACTGCGAGCAGGAGGGAAGGGGTAGTGTCTGGCACTGTGTGCAGGAGGGAAAGGGGAGTGGCTGGCACTGTGAGCAGGTTGGAACAGGGAGTGGCTGGCACTGCGAGAAGGCGGGAAGGGGGAGTGGCTGGTCTGCTCTGCAGACAGGCAGGCACTCTGCGCTCTGTAGTGTTGCCGCTGCGCAGCCGCCGGATATGACTTCATACGCTGTTTGCACAAATCCAGGGGCTGGTGAGGACTAATGCTTAGCGTTCTTTCGGCCGCTGGAGCATGCGAACGTCCATGGCAGGGCAGACAGGAAACAGACAGGAAAAATCTTTCCTGCTTGCAGGTGATCACAGCACAAAGTGGCTCCAGGGCAGGTGGGAGTCAAAGATACTCATTGTGGGTGCCGCATGGTGCTCCATATCATGTCATTTAATTTCACCACCTAACCACACGATAACACAACTTATTAACTGTAAGTAATTAGTTTACAGCCATGCTGGTGTGGCCCATTCTCCTAGTTTAGCATTAAGTGATCGTTAATATTTACAATCTGTGGTTCCAAATAATCATTCAGTGTTTATTCTCAGAGCTCTTGGGTCGTGTTTCTGCCCTTTATATAATCACATTATCGCATCCTGTTACAGCAGATTTTAAATTCTTTATTTTGCTGATTTGGCCTTTATTCCCACATCAAACACTGTTACATTTGTGAAAGCCGTTTGACATCTTTTATAAACATTTCTCTGTGTTTATTTATTTTATAAAACGTTGAATCTAATTTTGAAAGTCAGAGCTCAATGTTACTGCTAGGTTGTTTCTGAAAAATCTTTCTCTTTCTAATAAGCCATTTCTCTAAAAGTTTCTTAGTTTCTTTATGATGGGTATTAAAATTCAAAGCGATCCAATCTTGTTCTACCCTTCCTTTTTTATATTTTTCTTTTTTTTTAGCATATTCTACAGAGAAATTTTTATATATTTGACACAATGTCTTCCAGCCATAAAGCGGTTCTGTCACTGTTCCTTATTTTATTTGTATTATAATTTCAAGATATAATCCTAATGAAATACTGATCCTAACTGCAGTGGAATTTCATTAAAATATTCCATAAGACAAAGTAGGAACTAGTTTGTCTTAATTACAATCCTGAGGTTGACAAGGCAGAGCTTCCGTCACCACCTTCTGTCCAGTCCCAGCAGTCGTATCAAATTATGCATGTGGAATTCAGACATCAATCGATGGGCACTCCTGGGGTCTCCATAGACCTCAGTGTGGTACTCTCATGCATGCACAAGAGAATGAAGCACCAGGACCTGAAATAGACCACCAGGAAACCTCAGATAAGTAAAACCTGTTGAAGATCTGCAAACACCAATACATATACAGTGTTTGTTTGGTGGGAAACATGCTAGCTCAGCTAACGACTGGGACACCCAGCTAGACTGTCTACAGGCCCCGTGTATGAAATAATAGCCATGCTGCAATAGTTCTGAGGTTCCACTCAGACAATACGGCTGGTACTTCAAGCACCGATGCCTCGCCAGACACTCTATCTTCGCAGAATGATTTAAAAAGGGAACAGAAATGAGCCAGTAGTGTGCTGTCAAGGCGCAGGGGGTTTGTATCGACGCGACTGCGCCTTATCAGTGCCATTGCGTCGATACTTCAGACAAAAGTAAGTCCCTGATCAGTGCGGCCGAATATGAGCAGGGCGGTCGCACCGAAAAGGGAAAGTTAAACTTACCTGGATTGTGGCGGTGTGCCGCCCGATCCTCCCAGAAGACGGGTCCCGGCTGGTGCGGTGTTCTAAAGGACTCCAACCACTGCGGTCCCATTCTTACTGATAAAGGGCACACTGCCCACATTAAAGTTGGCGCCGGTGTGCATGTAACATCACAATGTCAACGAACACGCACGTTTTGGGGTCAAAGGCCATGTGCTGACTAATCACAGCACTGAGGGGCATATTTAAACCCTGCAATGTCTTTTGTCAGTGCCCTGTCATGGTTTTGACTTGTTGGTTGTAAGAGAGGTAATATTCAGTAGTCAATAGTCAGAGAGGTAATATTCAGTAGTCAATAGTCAGAGAGGTAATATTCAGTAGTCGATAGTCAGAGAGGTAATGTTCTTGGTAATATTTTATATTTTTTGTCTTTGGCTTATGTTTTCCCTACTTCTGGTATCCTGATCTTTGGCTAGTATATCAGTATTGTCTCATTCTGTATCCCCGACCTCAGCTTATTTTGACCGTTCTCTTTTACTTTAAGGCCAGCCATTCTAAGGCCCGGTATACGTTGTTTGTGTTATCATAGTTTTGCGTGTTGGGTCACATAGTAGTCTTGACATGTGCTTCAAAATATATACATAATCTAATACTATGTATATAATTTGCAGTGCACTAATAGTAGCATTTTTGCACCTTTTGGTTCAACGATAAAGGCATCCAAATCTATGCGTTAGGTAAACTCGAAAAAAATCATTCCAGATTTCAGGGTGATTTTCTACTATTGTTGAGCAAATGGGTTCCTGACCCTTCTGCAGTTTATGATGGACATTTGGTTAACCTGTTTCTGTTGGGATTATCTTCAGAATTTCAAGGGAGCCCACAATATGCACAGGTCCTCTCACTGCTGGCATAACGCTACACAGAGGGACACTCCTAATGGAGGAGCATGCCTCTCTGTCCCCACGCTATTGACTCCCACCCTTACCATGTCACTTGGTGCCAGTGGGTGAGCAATGTGTGCACTCTATAAAAGAAACACTTGATTAATGCCTGAAGATACTAGTTAGGATTAAAATAAATGTAATGGCATAATATGCAAGACGGCAGGGAGAGAGAGAAGAAAAAAACAGGTCATAAAAATAGTAAAATACCTAGGTCGTAAAACTACTGAATGGGAGACAGTATAAAACACTGAACAAAAAAAAATAAAAAAAAATAAAAGTAAAAAAAAGCATTAACTTTAGTCCAACTTCTTGAATAAACAAGAAAGCCCACAAAAGTCCCTTAAAAATTAAGTATTAAAAAACAGCAATCCAGGATTTGGTGCTATTGTGGCCTATAGGGTTTCAACAGCTAAGCAGCCAAGGGGTAAATGGATGCTGAGCTCAAACCTATTTGCTGAAATAACATCATATTTAAAATGTTATTTTACAGATAAGTACAAATAACCTTGGCTCTTGTTAATTACAGAAAATGACCATGTGTAATAATATAAATATCCACTAGGTGTCCTTAGCTTACCTTCAAATTACACTGGATGGCTAGATAGCTTTTAAAGAACCAATCGAATGTAGTAATACAAGTATCCTCTTGGTGGCCTCAGTATGCCTAAAAACATAAAGTACCGTCCATAGTGCTTTCTGTATGATTAAATACTTTATTCAAAGGGACACTATAAGCAGGGGTGTATTTACCACAAGGCAAACAAGGCATTTGCCTAAGGTGACACTTTTATGGCTGGTAGGGGCGGCAAAAAACGCCGCTCCAAGTGCCCAGGTAAATGCCTTGTTTGTCTTGTGTACTGGGGAGCCCAAGAGCTGGCTGCCACCTTAGGGCCCACCCTAGTTGTTAAAGTACTAATATTCTAGCTGGGCGATGAGGGAGATATGTCCTTTTTGAAAATATTATATTATATCAAATATTATTTAAAAAAATAATAATTAGTAAAAGTATGAGTGTGTGTGTGTGTGTGTGTGTGTGTGTCTGGCAGTGAGTAGGTTTGTGACTGTGAGTGATTGTGTGTGTGTCTGGCAGTGAGTAGGTTTGTGATTGTGAGTGAGTGTGTGTGTCTGTCAGTCAAAAACAGGCCTTGACACGAATTGGTGGGGCAAATTTAGATAAGGGGGTGCCGAATTTAGTCATGCCTAGGGCAGCACAAATCCAGAATTCACCTCTGACTTTAAGTAGCGGTATACCCACAAGTATCTGAACTGCCACTGCCGAGTCCCCTTTCCCCAGAGTTATTATAGCACCTTGCTGCTGTAGTATAGCTGTCTCAGACTTAGTAAAGACTTAGTGAAGGGTGAAGAGGAACTTTTTTATTGGGATAAATGCCACACTTTTTTACCTGGGTCTGAAACAGGAGGTCCCCAGAAGAACAATAGCATTGCGACATCCCCAGCACCTAGGTGTCTGTACCTGTGCAGGAAATTTAATTAGTGGCCAGACACCTTGGCACCAGGTTAACAAAAACTAAGGTCCCGTGTCTACATTCCCACAATAGTGCCATCTCCGAGAGGCTCTCTCCTTGGTGCCTACTCTGCTCAAAAAGTGCTTGGATCAGAGGTATCTAGCCTGAATTAGATAGAAGGTAAAGTTTTCAGCGGGCCTCAACAATCCTCCAATCCGGTGCAGAGTTCCACAGTGCTTTGGTGTTTCCTGCCGGATCTTTGATTCGCTACTGATTGATTTCCTTGACTCTGACCTCTGACCTTGAAACAGCAATTGGATAAATACTTGCAAAAACATAACACACAGGGATATAATTTCTAATTAGTGGGGTAATAGCTGATTGATCGAAGGAGATATCTGACTGCTATTTTGGGGTCAAGAAGGAATTTTTTCCTAGTTTGTTGCAAAATTGGAAACTAGGTTTTATGTATTTTTTTTTGGATTAATACCAAAGACAGATGTGAGACAGGCTGAACTCGATGGACGCATGTCTTTTTTCAACTATGTAACTATATAAAGAAAGCATCCTCACTTGTTAGGGGTTTGTCAGATACCCTCCTGATTCTTTTAAAGATTTCAAACTCGCAAGTGATTATCACTGTTATCTTTAAGGCTGTTCAGAAATGAATATGGACTCCCAGAGTAACTTATCTATACTTCTCCAAATCTGTCTCTCACTCTCCTAAAAGAGCCACACTCCACTCTCACCTTGAGCTCTGTTACTTTTCCACCTTGTTTGGTGGTTGTCACCCTTGCTGCCCTGTTGTGTATTTGTACCCCACCTCCTCTAGACTGTAAGCTGAGTTTGTTGGAGCTGGGTCCTCATCTATCTATGGTTCCTGTGTCACTGTATAATTGTCTCATTTATTGTAAATTTACCCCTTTCATAATATTGTAAAGCGCTGCAGAATTAGTTGTCGCTATATAAATACCAATAATAATAATAATAATAATAATACCACGGTTCATGCCATGGCAATAACTTTCCTATGGGAAAACATTGGATTGGCTGAGGTCATCTAGATTGATGATCTCAGCTATGGAGGTGGAGCAAGCAGCTGCGAGACCCGATAAGATGCTCTCCACATCTGCCCTTTCAGGAAGATTATTCATGAGAAGCCAGTGCAACTTAGTAACTATCCTCCCCACTGTCACTACACGGGAGGATGGATTCGATGTAATAAACACAGGCACTTCATGGTCCGATTAACTGAATAAGGTAGGGTTAGCAAACGTATTCAACATCAAATGAGACAGATTGACTGAACAGACTTTTTATTTTAATTTAATGAAACTATCCTCCCTAGCTATAAATTCCATAACAATAAAAACCCAGGAAAAGCAAATCAAACTACTGGAATTTGTAAACTGTCCCTAAATAAACCATTTTTTGTAAATTGTTATTGAATTGCCAACTGTGTGAACACGGCAGGATGAAGCAGCTGGAGGTCTTTATCTTTCTTCTTTCAAAGGAGACAACAAAATCAGGGATAAAGTTTTGAATCATTTAGGTTTTTAGTTAAAGGCACACTGCCCAATATAAACTACAAAATTAAACTACGCAAAAGGAAAAACAAAAACAGCTCTCTTGTCTGCAGCGCATGCTAGCCCTCCCCTTCTAACCCCGCCCAGACTTTCTGTGGCTGTCCAATCACAGACTTCCCAATGCAGCTCAATGAGAAGTCTTTGCAAGGCAGGTACTCTGAGCAATTGCTGCTTCTTGGGTTTATCTACACTGAGCTAAACAAACCAGGAAATATCAGGCCCTGTTATTAGATTGACAGGCAGGGGAGTGTAGCAAGGTTTAATTTTAAAAATGAGACAAATCTGGACCACTACTGCCTATGTTCCCAGTAACTGGTGGTATACATTTGTTTGAATGCTGGTATGAATAAAGGGCTTATCTATTTCACTTTTAGATACAATTATTCAAAACTTTGTAGGGTGGTGTCACACCAGAGCTCCCCAAAAAAAGAAATAGTATGTTTCAAGATGTGTATTCAAGACAAGTAACAGGAAAAGAAGGCTGCTGCTTTATTGTATAGAAATCGCTGGGTAAGGATTGTCGGGTATCCACTGTCAGTAATAAGCTAAATTAGATCTGCATATATTTACTACTCAGTTTATATTGTATTACCCTCTTTCCATACTTTTTGGCATTCATCCCAGAACAGTTTGCAAGAATGTAGCTAGACCCTTTTATAATGTATCGGCCGCATGATGTAGGGGTAATAATGAAAGCCAAGAGAGCAGTATAACCAATAAACTCGTGCCCCTAAGTAGGTGTGTAGCTACATTGTTGCAAGTTACACTTATTTTTTATTTTTATATATAAATAGTTAGTTTCTCCCATTGTTCTGATTCCTTCACCATCTCTCTATTATAAAAGGAGAGTCAGTCTGAATATCCTCGTTCAGGGCTGATGGATTCTAGCTCTGTATAATATGATAAAGCCAGTTGAACCTGTTTTTCCACTGTCTCAGACTTTTTCCCAGAAGAACCTAACACCAGTAATAAAGGGTTTCTATTGTATTGCATGTAATTACCAACAAAGTGACAATTCTCCTTTAAGGCCATTCAGAAATGTTTTCAGGGTAATCGAATAAATGAACAATTCCAAGTAATTAGTCTATTATAAAATTATCAGCATAAAGGTTCAAATGTCAAAACAAAATCAGAATCGTCAAACAACAAGCCAAAGGTCAACATTTATATAGCGCCAACAGATTCTGTAGCGCTTTACAATATTATGAGAGGGGGGATGTAAGAAGTAGAGAACTGCCCTTTAGGAGAGAGCAAGAAACAGGTATGTGAGGTAGAGGTTACTCTGGGAGGCCATAAGCTTTCCTGAAGAGCTGGGTTTTGAGGCACTTCTTAAACAATTGAAGACTAGGGAAGCGTCTGATGGCGGTAGGCAGGCTATTCCATAGGACAGGAGCCGCCCGCGAGAAGTCCTGCAAGCGCGAGTTGGCCATACGGGTGCGAGCAGCGGACAGCAGAAGGTCACGGGCAGAGCGGAGGGAATGAGGAGGGGCATACCTGTGGAATAGTGAAGAGATATAAGAGGGGCTAGAATTGTTCAGTGCTTTATAGGTATGGGTTAGCACTTTGAATTGACTCCTATAGGATACAGGAAGCCAATGTAAGGACTGACAGCGGGGTGAGGTGTGAGAGGACCGACTAGAGAGGAAAATCAGTCTGGCCGCTGCATTCATTACAGACTGTAGCGGGGCAATACGGCTTTTGGGAAGACCAATTAGGAGAGGGTTACAATAATCCATGTGGGAAATTACTAGAGCATTGACAAGCTCCTTGGTAGCATCTTGTGTAAGGAAGGGGCGGATGAGGGCTATGTTTTTAATTTTATTTATGTTTTTAATTTATTTATAAACACTATTCTATTGTGTCATTTATCCAAACATTTACAACTGAGAGAGGTGAAGACCCAGATCCTGGGGCTGCTTCAGCTATTAACTAAACTTCAAACTGGCATCTGAATCTTAAAATTGGTTGTAAATAGCCATTTGTGACTTATAATGTGGGAATTCAGAAAACTGAATATGGATATGTTAACATAATCACCAATATGGAGCGATTAACACCAAGATGCGTACATAAGACCCGTGTTTAATAGCAGCCTACATAGCTCTTAGCTGTTATTTTATTTTCAGAAATAGTAAGTATATAAAGTTATATTATCTGTGTTTGATGGGAGTTGCAGTCCATTAAAGGTGCAGTGTTGCTATATAGAAAGTCATTTTTCATTCCATGATATTGGAGTGATTCATATGTTGAGTAGTGTGCGAGTGTTATTAACGAGTATTCGGTCAGTAAATATGTCCTTCCACCTCTCACATTCCTAAAATAAAAGGTGAGAGGTTTACTAATCGGTCGGTGCTGCTTGCTGTTCTAGTTGGTATAATTAAACAGAACTAGCTGGACCGGTTTCTACAGCTTGCTTTTTCTCAGGAGGCAATTTGTTAAATTATTTACCTAGTTTGGCAATGTACTCTACTCCCTAACTGTACCCAGTGTGCAGGGATGTGCTGTGAAACACGATCTGGTGGCCACTGGGTGTATAAAAGAAGTGTAATCTCCGTCTGGTATTCATAGTGTTGTGCTGTTTAATATTACCATATAATGATGTCAAACATACTGTGACAGCTGCCAAGATACATGTATCAGCCGGTTAGACGGTTTGTGTAAATTAGGGATGATTTTTCCCACTAGTGGTGTACAAAGTATATACACAGACTGCAGTTGTAACTCTTCCTATTTTATTGACTTATTGAAAATAAAGACTTTCTAAAAAAAAAAAATGTACATTTCGGTTTGTTTACTAAAAATAGAAAAACAAAGGACTTTTTTTTATTATGAGAAACATTTCATACACATCAGTTCTCTAAATATTCAGTTTAAACAATGTATGCAAAACATTGAAATATTGAAAGTAATTTTATGATGATGATAAATGTGAAATTAAATTGAAAATAATAAATAAAGTTTTTGGCAAGATTTTCATGTGTGTGAAGGCAACCAGCTAAAATATATGCAAATTGAACTCCGTTTTTTTCAAAATACATATATTTAAATTGGATGGAAGTTGTTTGTTATATATTTTAAAGTGGCATCAAAAAGAAATGTAAATAACGTTAATAGAACCACTCTATCTAGAAGGTGTGAATACTAAGACAATAATCTAATATCGCCCCCCCCCAATTTTTATTTATGGCCCCCACTCACCACTCAGGGGTGGGGGCCAGGGGGGAGGACAGTAGGTCGCCCCCCCAATTTTTATTTATGGCCCCCACCCACCGCTCATGGGTGGGGGCCGGGGGGGAGGACAGTAGGTCCCCCCCTTATTGTTATTTAGGGCCCCCACCCGCCGCTCAGGGGTGGGGGCCGGGGGGGAGGACAGTAGGTCACCCCCCAATTTTTATTTATGGCCCCCACCCACCGCTCATGGGTGGGGGCCGGGGGGGAGGACAGTAGGTCCCCCCCCTTATTGTTATTTAGGGCCCCCACCCACCGCTCAGGGGTGGGGGCAATAGGTTTTTTTTTTTTTTACAATGAGCAGGTAATGGCTGTTCACTGCTTACTAGACATGCCCCTACTTGCGGTATAGCGAGTAGGGGCATAATTTACTAATATTAAGTAATCTTTACTTAGTATTAGTAAATGTGGCTGAAAGACCAATTTAGGTCTTTCAGCCTTTTGGTAGATAGCTCCCTAATACCGTGGGAATTAGGGAGTTATCTACTAAGCGGCTGCTTATTTTATGTATTTTATGTTATTTTTAAGTGATTTCCCTATCCACATTTGTTTGCAGGGCACCTGTCCTACTCGTACCCCCATTTTACTTCCTTTTGCAGCCCTCTAGCCCTTTCCAGGACTTTTTTGTGCCCAAAAGTTCGGGTCGCTATTGACTTCAATGGGATTTGGGGTCGGAGTCAAGTTCGGGGTCAAGTTCGATCCCGAACCCGGACTTTTTTTCAAAGTTCGGCCCAACCCGCCGGACCCGAACATCCAGGTGTCCGCTCAACTCTAGTAGGGATGTTTGTATATAATGAATGCAGAGTGTGTGTTTGTGTAGGGATGTAGTGTGTATATAATGAATGCAGAGTGTGTGTTTGTGTAGGGATGTAGTGTGTATATAATGAATGCAGAGTGTGTGTACTTGTATAGGCATATAGTCATGGGAATCCCCTGGATTTTTCAGCTTGTTCTGCTATTTTTTGTGTGAGATTGAAAATACACTGCAATACCGGCGCTGTGTATGGAGAGATCGGGATAGGAAGCAACATTTTAACCCAGCTTCTCTCCTGACTGAATCTGCAGGGGAGCAGCACATGCAGCCAGCAACTCCCAGACTGCAGAGACAGCCTACAGATCAGGTAAGTGAGGGATGGGGGAGGGGGAGAGATACCCTGTAGATCAGGTAAGTGAGGCATGGGGGGGATTCACCTACAGGAAGGGTCTGCAAGGAATGGGGGGGATTCACCTACAGGAAGGGTCTGCATAATATATTGATGAGACAGCCGAGGGGTCAAAAGTATTTTGACCCCTCGGCTGTCTCATCAATATATTATGAACAGTAGGAAATCTTCCTATAGAATACTTTTTATGTATTCTTTTGTTTTAATCCATCACATTATTTCCGGGATCTCCTAATCCTGTATACTGTACCCTTTTCTATACACGGGTGTTTCTTGCTGTGTACTTTTTCAAACACGGAGTTTACACTCCATTGCCTAGCAACCGCGTTGCACGTCATTACGCACGCCCAAAGTATCACGTGAGGTGCCGGGACACTTCCGGGTTCGGCTAGCTGCACGCACGAGATTGGTGAGTTGATAGTTTGTATTTCATATTTAAACGTTGTTCATGTCACTTATTGTTTGATCTTGAAAAAGACCCTTAGGGGTCGAAACGTCGATTAGATGCGTTACACTTTGTTGTAAACTTTTTTTGCCACATTAAATACACGGAAAAAAGTCCTTCTCAGTGCTCCTATTAATCTCTGGTTATATATATATATATATATATATATATATATATATATATATATAGCGAGAATCGCATATTGGGAATGTGGGGCCCGGGACTCCCTGAATAGTGAGGGATACCCAGGACCGCCGGGGACCACAATCACATACAAATTTAAATAACTGTTGCCATTAGATAAGCCTAGCTGCCACGTCAAGACAAACCTCTTAGGTGGTCTCTACACTAACCATTCACCTTGCTTCCTTGAGCTTCAGGCAAAAAATCTCTAATGAGACAGAAAGGGGTATTTTATAAACCCCTACACACTTATTAACCCTTAATATGGAACAATGTAACATGGGCGGGAAGCATTGTAACATAGCTGTGTGATGCAAAATAAATACAAATACACAAAAAATACTTGGTGAAAGGTGAGTTGTGGTCACTTGACACACTGTGACTTTTACTTCCGTCTTGGTTTTCAGGTATAATGAAGGGAATGACAAGACACCATGTGGATCCGTAAGGCATTTCCGAAGCTGGAGCCGCAGGTAAATTGACAAGTAGAAAAACAATGGAAGGTGCTCTCAGTAAATCATGCCAGATCAGAGACCCTGTCACTGAGGTTACCGCTTAAAGATATCATTCTACTAATTACGTGACCATTATAATTAAACGGAGAACAGGAACAGCGAATATACCTGAGCACGTGAGGGAATTAAAATGTGCCTCTGATAATTACATCATCTGACGAGACGTACAATTAATCGGCTTAGAAACCAGTTGCCATGCACAATGTGTTCCTGGGTGTAGAAAGCTGTTATTGAAAGCCATTGAGACGTGTTTTCGTTCAGGCAGATTGAGCCAATTAGAAGTACAAAGCAACAGTTTGTCAGCTACAGTCATCGAGAGCTTCGTGATCACTCTGTGTGCTACAGGCCCTTACTGCTTTACAACGTTTATGGCAAAATAGCAATAAAATTAATTATTCAAACTCAAAAACAAAGAATTTACACATAACTCTGAATGTGCAACCAATAAATACAGAGAAGAATGAGACATACACACTCGCACTTACACACACACTCGCACTTACATACTCTCACTATTACACACACTCTCATTAATACACATTGTCACTTACACACTCTCACTAACACACACACTCTCACTAACACACACTCTCTCACTGACATACACATTGTCACTTACACACTCTCACTAACACACACACTCTCACTAACACACACACTCTCACTAATACACACTCTCGCTAATACACACACTCTCTCACTGACATACACATTGTCACTTACACACTCTCACTAACACACACACTCACTAACACACACACTCTCACTAACACACACTCTCACTAACACACACACTCTCACTAATACACACTCTCTCACTGACATACACATTGTCACTTACACACTCTCACTAACACACACACTCTCACTAACACACACACTCACTAACACACACACTCTCACTAACCCACACTCTCACTAACACACACACTCTCACTAATACACACTCTCTCACTGACATACACATTGTCACTTACACACTCTCACTAACACACACACTCTCACTAACACACACACTCTCACTAACACACACACTCTCACTAACACACACTCTCACTAACACACACACTCTCTCACTGACATACACATTGTCACTTACACACTCTCACTAACACACACACTCTCACTAACACACACTCTCACTAACACACACTCTCACTAACACACACTCTCTCACTGACATACACATTGTCACTTACACACTCTCACTAACACACACACTCTCACTAATACACACTCTCACTAATACACACACTCTCTCACTGACATACACATTGTCACTTACACACTCTCACTAACACACACACTCTCACTAACACACACTCTCACTAACACACTCTCTCACTGACATACACATTGTCACTTACACACTCTCACTAACACACACTCTCACTAACACACACTCTCACTAACACACACACTCTCTCACTGACATACACATTGTCACTTACACACTCTCACTAACACACACACTCTCACTAACACACACTCTCTCACTGACATACACACTCTCACTTACACACTCTCACTTACATACGTTCACTATTACACACACTCTCATTAATACACACACTCTCTCACTGACATACACACTCTCATTTACACACTCTCAATTACATACGTTCACTATTGCACACACTCTCATTAATACACACACTCTCACACTGACATACACACTCTCACTTACACACTCTCACTTACATACGTTCACTATTACACACACTCTCATTAATACACACACTCTCTCACTGACATACACATTGTCACTTACACACTCTCACTAACAGACACTCTCACTAACACACACACTCTCACTAATACACACACTCTCTCACTGACATACACACTCTCACTTACATACGTTCACTATTACACACACTCTCACTGACATACACAGAGTGTCACCTACATACTCTCACTAATACACACACTTTCTCACTGACATACACAGTGTCACTTACACACTCTAACTTACACAGTCTCACAACATTGTCAGTTACACACTCTTACTAACACCACACACATATTTGCTTGCTTCTTCAACTACAAGGATTCTACAGTGGAGATATTTAAGCTGTATAGTAGAGCTCCGCTACACACACACACACACACACACACACACACACACACACACACACACACACACATAGTCACTTGCAAACTCTCACTAACACACACACAGTCACTCAAACTCACACCACTTTACATAAAGTCACACTTTATTTTCACACACACAAACACAGCACTTTACAAAAATTCATACAATAAGCATTCCCCCTTAGCCATGGGTGCTGTGAAGATGAGAAGAGGTCCAGGCTGCAGGATGCTGTTCTTCTTTCTGCTGGGGGAGCAGGAGAGCCGTTCACTCTGAGCACAGGCTGCTTCCTGCTCCCTTAACTGTGTGTCCGGTGTTCACAGGCAGGGGGTAACCGGGATACCAGGTCATATCAGATGATTGCTATTATGTCCTGATATGTAAAACCGTAGAATTTAAAGATGATGTACTTTCTTTTTTCCATGACTGTATATATAACCCTCACACTTGGTTACCTACCTCTTGTAACAGGAGGGTGACTTCCCCGGTGTCTAGAAGGAATCTGGCTGCAAATCTGCATTCTTTGCTTCTGGTGTCTAATTCACATTATGTAAGGAAGTGTTATATACTTATTTTTACCATCACTACCACGCAGGAGGAGAGCGGGGGCAGTCAGCACACTGTGGTAATGGACTCATACTGGAGTTCCAAGATGGAGTCTTGTTAAGGGAGAGAGTTAGAACTCCTCACCTGGACTGCATAACTTTACAGGGCCCCTTGCAGGCCATAGAGCTCAGCTGGGTTCCTTAATGGGTACTGTGTTTATCCCCCTGAGGGCGGCCTTGTTTATCATATGAATACTGTGAGTTGATGGGACACATGAAGTCGGTAAAGGGGTATATAGGTGCACCACAAATCGGACAAGCAAATCGAAACTTCATGGCAGAGTTGGTGGTGAGTACAATATCTGCCACTCGTTATCAGCTCTGAGAATGATGTTTGCCAGCAGACTGATAATAAATACCAGGTGATCTGTAAAAATCACACAGTGATAAGCCAAACCCCAGGGGTCAGAACTCTCCGAGTCTGAGAGAGAGTCCGCTGGAGATCTCTGGAAGAAACTATTCTATGTTTGTGCGGATGGCCTTAATTGAATGTGCCACTATGGCCATCTAGCTCAAACCCACAGTTGGGTAAACTAAATGATCTGTAAATAAACCTTAATGTAAAGCTCACAAAACCTGCTTAACAAACCCCAAACCTCTCCAAACTCACTAATGGGTGGGAAAGAAGCCCATTTGGACATTTTGTTGCAGGCCCATATTTCTTAATGCCTACACTTCGAGCAGTGTAACCAATATGATAAGCTGTAGGTGTTATCACTATTACCTTTAACAAATCGAGAACATTCTTTATTCAGCCAAATATGATGACACCATTCCATATAAAGTTGTGCTAATGTTCTGAATGGAAGTGATTACTGCTGTTTTACTGGGAGATTCAAGACGATGTCAGCGACCCAGGAGAGGAACCAGTCTGACCTCTTATGTGAAAATCTCAGCAAGTGACTTAGAAATCACTGGCTGTTAATCCGCAATCACTTTGCAAAACCCGAAAAGCTAGAACATGTATTTCTAAAGTATGTCGGTAAGTGACCAGGAAGCAAATGGCTCTCACTGATTTTTTTAAAATCCTGCCAAGTCACTTTATTTAAAACTGAGTTCTAAAATATAGCCAAAAGCAGAATATTTAGTACATTTCTTCTAAACAAGACTTAATAATGCGGGAAACAGGTTCTTTAGCAATGTGAAAAGTTTAAAGAATATACAGATTTACAATGATACCATTAATCTGAGGTTAGCTGTGAGTGAAAAAAGTTATTTCTTGACATAACAATAGAAATAATAATAAGAATTATATCGGACGGGTTTATTTACTAAAAAGTACATTCTAGTGAAATAGATGTATACACCTTTCATCAAATTTCAGTTAAAATAGTCAAGCTGTGAGTTGAAGATATTTTTGCAAAATCAGCTGTTTTGGTAAATACATTTTGCAGAGATATGGTAATAAATGATTGTTTTTTTTTGTAATTTAGGTCCAATATAAGCAGCTGTATACCCGCGTAGGGAATATTTACAGATTTTAACCAGCGACTGCTAGAGGTTTCATTTATGGGATAATGTGCCAGAACCAGTCACTAGCCAACCAGCACCTTTCACTTTCAGGCACATCTTCTGCTATTTATGACACCCCACTCACCCCCTTTCCCTCCCCTCCGCTAACATCAGTTGCTTTAACTGTTTAACTCTATCAGATTGATCAGTATTGCTTCAGACCTGAGGAAGAGAGGAACACTCTTAAAAGCTTGTCTTTTAAATATTATGTTAGTTTAATAAAAAAAAGGTATCATTGCATACTGCAATACTATGGGATTTTGGCATTATATTACAGTGGGACCTCGGTTTACGAATCTAATGCGTTCTCCGGGTCGTTTCTTATTGCGAAATATTTGTAAACCGAAACGCGGTTTCCCATAGGAATGCATTGAAAACCCAATTAATCTGTTCTGGAGGTCAGAAAAAAGTCAAAATGAGTTAGCTTGGAAACCAACCCACAATGCAGAACACACAATAAAAGGCATGCAAACGACGAAGCTCAACTCGCTACCTTTTCACAGCTTGAGAAGTGCACCAAAAAGTCCCAAAACAACTGCAAACAGTTTCCAGAATGGCTCCAAAGCTCCATGCAAAAGCCGCTCCAACACCTCCACACTCGACCCCACGTGCTACCCACAGGCTCCAGCATGCAGGGGGCGGTGCTATAAACCTCCCAGGTGCAATGCATCCTGGGGAAACTTTCTTTGTATTGCGAAAAACACAAATACACACACCAGTCAAGCCATAAGACTTGCTTTTCCCACCGAAATCTCACTTTAACAGCGCTCTCACTACTGCAAGGGATTCTGGGTAGGCATATGCAAATGAGCTCAGAACCACGTTTTTGCCTCATAATTCCACTTTATACATGAATTCCTTGGAGTATGTGTCTGCTGTATACAACCGCTTTGAATATATATATATATATATAGAATGATGCTTGAAGTTCCTTGCACTCTGCCTCCACGTTACAGTAGCGAGTGCTGTAAGCCTGGGGTTCAATATCCAAATTATTTATGAATTAATTGGCTAGCACTCCCGGTCTTTCAAAGGTAAACGTTCCATGTTAAAACATATGTGGATCAACGTTTCACTCCCCGTCCAGGATTTTCCTCAGATCATAGACCATAGACCGGGGACTGAAACGTCGACCCACGTATGTTTCATTATTGGTATATATTGGTATAATATGTATTCAATAAATATATAATACTGAAATGTAGATATTTTACTGTTCCCCCTTTTTTTCCCTGTATCAGTTACTTTTTTTATTTTTGTTTATTGATCTAAGAGTCAAATGGATGGAAGATGTATATTTCAATATAAAGATAATATTTATATATTTTGCATAACACTTTTTGTGTCCTTTTTGTTCGTCCAACTAGTTTTTCCAAATCATTTGCAACAAAATGTATCTGAGCCAATCTGCCACAAAAGCGAACTTTGGAGCCCCCATTTTTTTTTTGGTGCTAACTGATGCCACTGAACTGAATGTTTCTGCATTGCTTCTAGTCTTTCACAGGAAAACGCAATTGCCATAAATTAAAAGTGATTTTAAAGAAAATTTTAGTTTAAAAAACTTATTAAAAATACAATAAGGTCCACACATTTAAAAAAAAGACTTACTGAAAATAATCAAAGGGTAATAATGATTTAACTGGTAATGTTTCTTTAATTAATACCTTCAAAGAGTGAAATGTAGAAATTCCACCATAGAAATTCCCAAAAAACATGTGTTACAGGATTGAGCTGCTCAGGAGGATAATTGAGTTTGCCATGGGAGCACTGCAGGTAACCAGAGGCAGATTTGAATTGATCTGATGGGCAGGCAGATCCCTCCCATAATGCTGACTATATTAGGACTGTGACCCATGGTTTATAGCAGCACACAGGGGACAAGGTGCTGAACAGTTACCAAGGTGAGTCATTTATATTCTGAATATTCTGTATTGTATTCAGGCTGGAATTCAATATTCTGCTATGAAGAAGTTTACTTATAATTGTACTAGTACGAAAATCT